>NW_007252089.1:385984-437721 GCF_000164805.1 Carlito syrichta
TGCCTGGGCAACTTGGTGAGACCTCATCTCTACAATAAATTAAAAAATTAGCCAGACATGGGTAATGTGTCTGTAGTTCCAGCTACTTGGAAGGCTGAGGCAGAAGGATCGCCGGAGCCCAGCAGGTCGAGGCTGCGGTGGCTGGTAGTGGCCACTGCACTCCAGTCTGGGCGACAGAGTGAGACTCCGACTCAAAAAATAAAAAAAATAAATAAATAGTTATCCTGATTTAAGAAAGCCTGTGAAAAGTGGATCTACTCTATCAGGTGGACCTACTATAAACTCAAATATACAACTATAGTCAGATGAAAAATTAATTTTATGTGTGTACAATTTTAAAGTATGGAAATATTAATCAATATTACATTATCAAAAGTCAAGAGTATATTCTCCAGAAATTCTGAATAAGAATCCATTTTAAAATTTTGATACCCCTTTTTTTTGTTTTATAAAATAATATAATCACTTACTCGTTTTCAACACTTGTTTAGTTTTACAAGTAATTAGGAAAATCCTATTAAGACATTCTGAATTTCTGAAATGTAATTCTCGTTCTCAGAAGAGCAAATTGTTTTTATGATATACTTGAATCACTATGAAAATAAACCACTTTGGGTCCTGTCATTCTCAAAACTCCACATACTGCAAACATCATGAGCTCCCTCTGTTGGGCTCAGGAGACATTTCTTAGATTCTTTAATCCAGAGGTAATCTGTTTAACTAAACTCACATTGACCTTAAATTTAAGCATTCTTTCTAGATTCCTCATAAAATTTTACAAAATTAAAAAATAATGGCCAAAAATGTTTTCTAAGAACAAACAATATACAAAGATATATACAACTAATCTACTATGAAATGTAAAAGCTACAAATGAGTCTATTTCCAATTTTATTTTTTTTGAGTTGGAGTCTCACTGTCGCCCAGGCTGGAGTGCAGTGGTATGCTCACAGCCACTGCGGCCTTGACCTGCTGGGCTCAGGTGATCCTTCTGCCTTAGCCTTTCAAGTAGCTGGAACTATAGGCACGCGCCACCACACCCAGCTAATTTTTTGATTTATTTAGATACAAGGTCTTGCCAAGTTATCCAGGCTGGTCTTGAACCCCTGGGCTCAGGCAATCCTCTTGCCTCTGCCTCCCAAAGTGCTGGGATTACAGGGGTGAGCCACTGCACCCGGCTATTTCCAAATTAAATGTTCTGAAAAGTGCAATCGCTTTGTAGTATAATCCGAGGATACACTCTCACACTCATTTCAACATTACTGAAAAGAAAGACAAAACTGTACTCGCCATAGGTGAAGGATAAATTAATGAATGTGATGCACGGTTTAAGTACTTTCATGAGCTCTTAGGATCTGAGTTGAATGTGATATTAACATGACACATAAAGAGAAATATCAACTTATTAAATTTATACTTTAAAGTTACCTGAGAAGTTTCTGTTTCTGTTTGGTTGTGAGTGACTTTAAAAATTCAACTTCTGGATCTTCTTCACCCTCACTTGCAACATACTCCTGAGTCAACAAAGACATCATTACATTGCTAGATTTCAAGATCAGTTAGTTAGCATCTAAGAAAGAAAACATGTATAAGTAAGAAGTTTTGTATTAGGGACACACTATTGATGGATATGATATTTTGGGTTGAGAAGTGGGAGGGGATTTTGAAAATTTTCTTGTGGTTTACCTTCCACTATGATGCACTAAGAGGCTAACACGGCTGCTTTGCCAGCATTAGGAAACTATCAGGAAGAGGACAATAGAGAAACATAAATAACATGTTTATAGCATAGCTTCTGCTTTCTATCTCTTGAATGTAAACACCTGCCAGTTTAAATATTTTATTTTTAATGTAATGAAATATAAAAAACAAGATCATGAGCCTTATAGGAAGGTCAAAATATCCACAATTTTAGCCTTTAATATTTCAACAATACATTATCAAATATTTGATAATATAGCCCTTCAAACTAATTTTCTTGATCTATGTACAGCTTAATAAATTACATAAGTTTAAAAAATGTTTCCAATTTTTAGGGGTTTGTTTTTATATGTGTCTTCCCATTGGTTCTATTTAATGTTATGTCAGGGTAAGTTAGCAGGAGGGAAAAAACAGCAACCTTATCAACAGTTCAGTTAGATGTTTTATCCACATAAACCCGGAGGAGCAGATTCATTTATTAAAATATAGGTTTATAAACAATTTCTCATTTAGGTTAAAATAATAAAGAGGCAAAATCAAAATACATTTTGGGTATTTTCTTTGCTCTATCTTACTTTCCTATGGATATATGCATATTGGAAAACATTAAGTAGCAATTCACAAGCAATCACATTTAGATTTATAGACATTTTCAGCTTACTGATAAAAAGATCATTACCTGTGATGGATCATTTGCGGTCAAGTTTCTCCCCAGTACATTTCGTTTCAGTGCAAACCCACTGTTTCTCATCTCCGCTATTAGCTCCGAGGGGTGCATCGATGGCCCTGTTCACAAAAATCACAGTTTGAATGTATCATTTATATCTCTCTACCTTTTTCGGACTCCACAGTAGGAATGCAGTTGATGCTTTGTTAAGTAAAATCACAGCTAAATCAACTCAATAATCTTCTGCTGAGCAAATAATCAGATATGATTTTCTAAAACAGCAGTCTGGAGATTCAGAATAGAAAATAATTGCATTTTTCTTTACATGCAAGGGGAGTCTCTTCTTATGTAACTTTGTCATATTGAAAAAGATACATTTAGATGTTGTCTGGTTGGCAGTTTTTAGCATAAAATAAAAGCAAAGATGATCAAAAAATACAATTAAACTTTTAATAGTTATTTGCTTAGTAGGTGTCCGTTTAAAAAAGGCACATTTTAAATGCACAAAAGCAATATATCACTCAAAATTTCTCACACTTATTTATCAAATACAAATACTAAATACATTGCCACGTGGTTGCTGATCATCAAACACACACACACACACACACACACACACACACTCTCTCTCCCTATGGTTAGCCATCAAATACTTTAAACTTGCATATATATAGTCTCACACACACACATACACACACACAGACAACGGGGTGCCAAAGAAATGTATACACATTTTAAGCGATGCTCTCTATGTATTACTTTTAGTTCACCGTAATCAGAACTGTCTGGACGCTGATGGTCACCACTTTGAGTACCTCTTGTAATTGCGGAAGTCAAACATGACTTGTATTAATCTACAATTTTAAAACAGTTTTTTGCTTTCTTAAAATACGTATGCATTTTTTGGCACCCTCTGTGTGTGTGTGTGTGTGTGTGTGTGTGTAATTTCAGATTGTGACATTTCTAGTTATTAGTCTGGGGATGGTGACATACAATTTTAGGCTGACTATAGGTGTATATGTTTTATATTTTTCCACAAACTGCTGTTTCCACTTTTGCAAAATCCCTAACTGAAAGTGAGCTTCTTTCTGGTTCCCAGATGTGCGCTAACATTAGACAAATTAAAAAATTTTAAAAAAAGATCTGCCCCCTTCCCTCAAACATAGAGAGATTCTTTCTGCCTTTTGTATATTTCCGTTTCATTTTCCCTGCAGACAGTAAACTAATGACAACATTGCGTGGCAGCTCTTTAAGGTTTCTGGCCTAAATCATCTACACTGGCTTAAATGAACTATCCTAAGTGATATGTCTGTCATATAAGGAAGAATGAGACAGTTACTGCTGACAAGGAATTCATAAGGGAGGGTAGGGGATAGAGAAACATTCAGAAATGGATTCTCTAGTTTGTTGATTAAATGCTATTTCTTTTTCTTTTTATTGCTTTATTGGTCTTTTACCATTTATTGCACATTTGTCTATTATGTCGCCAAGGAAAGCAAAAGGCAATCAATTCCAATCTGTTTACTTGTCAACAGCAGCTCTGGTAAAAAAAATTTTGGTGGGAAAAGTTCAGATACAGGTTAATATATTTTAATGGACTCTCTGGGCTTTACCATTCTATTCATATTACCAAGAACAACCGAAAGTTTGCTCTAGGTATTAAGGAGAGGATAGGAAAAAACTGCCTATTTTTGAAGTATAAGGAAGTTATTAGTGATGTGATGACTTAATTTTTTAAGGAAAAACACCATTAGTTAAAAACAAAACACCATTTATTTCATTATATTTAAAACAGTACATGATTTTTATTTGATTTTATTCTATACAAGATACTTAATTCCTATGGATTACTGTAATAAGTCCTTAGTCAATTTGGTTGCCAATACTGATAATAAAATCTTAAATAAAATTGCACTTTAAAATGTTTTAAATAAAAATATGTAAATGCTGGTTGCCTCTAAATGGCACACAACTGCTCATATAATAGCTTTAAATGAATAACAGAATGTTCACTCTAGTGGCTTCTGAAATTTCAAATGTAGGAACATAATTTTGTTAAGTGGAAAATGTCTCTTCTGAAGTGTCAAAACTACATTTCCTTGTCAACAATTTTATTAGATGTTCAATGAATTCAGATAGCAAACTTGCTAAGAATTAGGATAAAAGCCACTCCAGGAAGGGTCAAAGAGCATGATAACAGGTTATATTAATTTAATCAATTTTCAACACAAGCCAGTTAATTTTAATAAGATGTTTTAGAAAATATGCCTTCTTTACAGTACTTCCAGCTACTTCAAGAAAATTACCTCTTTCCCTAGTGTTTCAGAGAGTATACAGATTATGAAACAATTATTACTCTTCTAGCATTTACAGTCTTGAAAACTCCAGCTGAACTCTGTGTAGTACACATAAACTTAGCACACTTCCATATTGTAAGACTATAAATACAGTGCTTAGTAAAGTGCCCGACAGACAACAACAGCTATGATTTTTACCAGTAGCTATACAACTTCCATGACTATTTTATGGTAGTCCTCATAATTTAAAAAATGCTCTTAGTAGTACTGCTTTTCAAAATCCAGTCTTATTCACATATTTTTGTACTTAAACCTTCTCCTATCATCAACAGTTCTGGGTTTAGGAGATATGAAAAGTCAGGCTTAATTAAGACATCCTTATCCTTTCGTATCATTGTGACAAAGGCTGTGTAGAGTCACAATAACAACAGTTGTCTCGGAGAACTCAAGAATTAGTTGATATAATAGATTATACAGATATATTAATAAAATAGATTACACAAATACGTTCAAATGCAAAATAACTACTTTTACATATTGGGCCCTAATAATTTAAATTAAAGGTGAAAGTGGTTGTCTTTTAAATTTGATATGGCAGAATAATACTAGAGAATTTTTTTAAAAAGGCATTTGTTCTAAGATGCAGATTTGTGAGAGCTCTTTTCTAGATCTTCTCAGCTAACCTGAGTTAAATCTTCATATCCTGAAAACAAAGGTTTCAATTTATTAAAGTAGGTCCACTGAAGAAACTACTTTCAATATTCATTTATTTCGCAAACTCTCTTTGCTGTGGCATAGGTGTCAAAATACCAACTGTGTCTATGGTGTTCACGTCCATGTCCTCATTAGACCCAGGCTATATTCTACTAGAAAAATACCATGAAATCAGAGTCTCAAGAAAGAAAAAAATTCCCAGAAGGTAAGTTATGTTGTACAAAATTATGTGTTAAGAACATTCATTTTTATAGAGCTAAACAAAAACAATTAAAGGTTAAAAAAAAAAAAAAGTCCCGTAGTAAACTAAGTGTTTTTTTGGGTTTTCTTTGAGTTGGAGTCTCACTCTGTCGCCCAGACTGGAGTGCAGTGGAGTGCAGTGAAGTGCAGTGGCACTCTCCTGGCCACCGCAGCCTTGACCTGCTGGGCTCCAGCGATCCTTCTGCCTCAGCCTTCCAAGTAGCTGGAACTACAGGCGCGCGCTACCACGCCCGGCTAATTTTTGATTTATTGTAGAGACGAGGTCTTGTCAAGTTGCCCGGGTGGGTCTCGAACTTGCAGGCCCAGGCAGTCCACTCGCCTTAGTCTCCCAAAGTGCTGGGATTACAAGCTGAGCCACAAAGCCTGGCCTAAGTATTTTTATCAGAGAATAATATCCGAACTCACAAGTCCTGGCCACAAGGAAAGGCCATATAATGGACTTTACAATTGGAAAAAGCATTAGGTCCACTTGCTTTTCTCAAGGTCAGATGAATCTTCCACTCAGAGCTCATCATTATTTTCAAACACTGCATTATCACTTAAAATTCCATGGTATTAAGTGGGAAAAGAGAGCAATGAGGCTAGGTGTGGCTGATTGGGAAACACCTTCCCTCCCTTACCCCAAGTTCAACACACATGTACAGGATGCTGCTGTTTGCTGAAACTAAATTGCTGTTCCTGAAGTGAATATAGTTTTGCTTGCTATTACAGCAGTGACCTATTTTTTTTCCTTCCTATTATATGTGTGTGTACGTGTATTTTTTTTTTTTTTTTGAGTTGGAATCTCACTCTGTCACGCAGACTGGAGTACAGTGGCTGCTCCCGGCCACCGCAGCCTCGACCTGCTGGGCTCTAGCAATCCTTCCACCTCAGCCTTCCAAGTAGCCGGAAATACAGGCGCGCACTACCACGCCCGGCTAATTTTTGACTTATTGTAGAGATGAGGTCTTGCCAAGTTGCCCAGGCGGGTCTCGAACCCGCGGGCTCAGGCAATTCACTCACCTTAGCCTCCCAAAGGCGTGGAAACAGGCTGAGCCACCGAGCCCGGCGTGTGTGCGTGTTTTAATTTAACTTTATACTATGAAAAATTTCAAACCTACACCATCCAGCTTCAAAAATTACTATTTTGACATTCTTGCTTTATCTATTACCTTCACCTTTATTTCTTTTCTTGTATTTTAAATAAAATCTCAGATGTTACTTTAGTATTAATCACTGATGAGAATTCAGATTTCTCCAATTGTCTCAAAAGAATCTTTTTACAGTCAGTTTGTTCAGATTAGGATCTACATGTGGTTCTCACGTTGCATCTGGCTTATACATCTCCAAAGTCTCTTTTAATATAAAAAATTTACCCACATTTTCCCTCCCTCCAATGCTATTCATTTGTTGAAAAAACTGGATTAGTTCGTCCTGTAGATTTTCCACTGGACAGTGACACCATTTAACATGTTCTTCTAGCTCTCATATTTCCTATAAATTGGTAGTCAAATCTAGAGGTTTATTATTAAATTATTTTGGTATTTTATAGCACATACTTTGAGGACATAGAAAATGACAGCTGAAAACATTTCTGGCTAATGAAAACACATTTCTAGCTAAAGAAAAAGGCTGAGACTTCTACCTGGTACGTTCTTGAAACCACTTTCACCATGTATTTATTGCAGTCATAGTAACTAACAGTAGTAATATACACTTACAAGTACGTGTTTTAAAATAAACTCCAAACATTATCACAAATAAAATATGATTATTTCCATGAAAGGATCCTTCTTTCTTAAAGTTAAATTGACTATATCTAGTGAATAAGCCAGTCCCTGTCACTAAATATAAAAAGGACACTTGGAGACACTAGTTCTAGTATGTGATCAAGAGGGAGATCTGTGCTAGTGGGAATGCTCTCATACTTACATTTGATTCCTAATATTACCATAACCGTTCTGCTTTTAAGACAGCTTATAGAAAGTTACCTTTAAAAAAAGACTAAAAAAAGGGGCACAGTAGGAACATGCAGCATAAGACCCAGGAAAAAAGTGAATAGTGAAAGCTATTAATAAAGTGAGTGGGTGATTTTTATTTATATAGATGAGAATGTTTTATGTATGATTTTCTAAAGGTTATGCAAGAACCAATTGTGCTGAATTGTAATAAAACTGCTCTATCCTGGGAATTTTCCTGACACTGCCAGTTCATCTCAGTGGGGGCTGGAAACAATAGGGTTTCTTACTGCCCTTATCCCAAGTTCATACTGAAGACAGCTAATTGATCTCTATAAAAACATACAATGTAAAGGAAAAAGTAAACATTTCATTTTAGGCAATGTGTCTGGAAACTACACAAAGGCAAGGAAATATGAAATTGTCCTTATTATATGCTAGTGAAAAAAATCACTGCTTATTAAAAACAACCTCGCTTTACAGAATCAATATCAAGACATATGACTTATGTTTATGTCTTTTACTTATGCTTTCAGTTAAACGTATACGCCAATGTTTTAGCGATGACACATCCAGCAATAATAAAGTGATGTCATAGCCCTCGAAGACTAAAAAAATCATGTGTTGTGATGAACATGAAGTCTTTAGCATTATGTTTTAAATAAGTTATGGGAATAGGAATGCTCTTGAAAAGTTACGCATCCATGAGCTTCAAAAACGTTGAGTAAAGTCAGACACAAAAGAGCACATGCTATATAATTTCATTTACATAAGCTCAACAATAGGTGCAATTAATTCATGGGATGAGAAGTTAGACAAGTGGCTGTGGGAGGAGGAGGCCGACTGGAAAGGGACAACAGGACATTTTCTAGGGTGATGGCAATGTATGTCTTGTGAGGGATGTCGGTTACCTGCGAGTATATATTTGTCAAACTCACAATCTACACTTAGGACCAGTGTATTTTACTTTAAAAAAAGGTTACGCATGATATTTAAAACCAGCTGGCGTGATGACTAGACAAGAACTGCACCACCATAGACTCACATCAGACCTATATGTCACACATCATTCCGTAAGAAGAGCCCTGCATAGAGAATTTGAACTTACATGTCTCTAGTATATAACACAGAAAATGGTTTTCAAAATCTGTATGTATTATTGAGAGTTTACTACTTTATCTCACTAGTTACTTGAGAGAACTTGGTTTTTGCCTTCAAGTTCATAACATTTTGGGAAAATTAGTTCATAAGAAAAACATAAATTATAATTTTGTATTATAAGCCACAGGCAGACGAGATTAGAAACAGTTGTGCTGAGAATAGTTAGCAAGGCCTTTCCGTTCACTCACTCACTAAAGTAGCGAGTAGAACATGGAGGTGCATATTAAGCTTATTAAGCATGATTTGGGTAGAAAAATTAGCATGTACTAGGTCGACTGCATTTCACTCATTCTCCCTTGCTCAAGTAATCACAAACTAATCTGTACTGGAAGCTGGCAGACCTTGAGTAGATGGCATGATGGTTAACATGGAAAGAGATCATGACCGATACCCTTCTGAGATGAAGGGAGGGGCAGCCTCCACTAGGACACACTTTTAACACAGAGCAGAGGCATTTACTGACAGAACGAGACTGGAATTAGTTTGTTCAAGACAATGAAATTTCAAGGAACAGCCATGCTAACAACAGATTTAATCACTACATTATAATAATGTGTTTCGTTTGAGATGACTTAAACACTGGTGATCACTTCAAATAAAACAGCCAAAATTTAAAGTACTGATACAGAGCATGATTTTGACCTCTAAGGCATTATGACTGGACAAGTTTTACGGAAAAATCTCTTTAATAGGTCAATATTTCTTTTCAGCTAACTAGCTTCCCCTTGCGTAAACATTCTTTAAAAACATAACATACATTTTATAAAGAAGAGAACTATAATCAACTACAATCAAGTATAATCAACTATGATCAATTAAATATTATAAAAGAGAAATGGTGGCTGACTTCACTTCTTTATTTTGAAATCAATCCTTTGTTAGTTTCAGTATCTGCCTATTTTAGGAGTTTAGTATTAAGGAAATTCTGGTAACACAAATGTTTTTCTGCAGTAGGATTATGATGCCTGCCATCAAATGTAGGGCTATCTTAGTAACTATTGCCGGGAGCATTCAACTACTTCAAGGAGTTATGAGGGAACTTCAAAACAGATTCAGGCCGGGTTGTCAGAGAACAACTAAGTTTATCATCCAGCTTTCTACTGAAAGTTCCTCCAGCATGCTCTTAGGTGTCTTTCTAGCAATGATCAGATAATTATTTGAGTAAATTTCCCAAATGTGTTTCCAAGCAACAAAAATGCCTTCAACATGAAAGGTTTATGAAAAGACAGAACATCATGTGAGAGCTTTTGCTGCAAAAAACTTCTATCAGTACTACAGCTTAGTGTGACATTCTTCAAGAAAAATTAAATTTAGGCCGGGCGTGATGGCTCACACCTGTAAGCCCAACATTTTGGGAGCCCAGGAATTCGAGACCAACTTGGGTAACATAGTGAGACTTCATCTTTACAAAAAAATTCTAAAAAAGAAAATAGCTGGCATGGTGGCACATACCAGTGATCCCAGCTACTCAGGAAGCTGAGCTGGGAGGATTGCCTGAGCCCAAGAGGTCTAAGTTGCGGGGAGCCATGATTGTGTCACTGCACTTCAGTCTGGGCAACAGAGTGAGACGCTGACTCAAAAAAAAATTAAGAGTTAGGGAAAATTCGGTAAGGAAAAAAGCACAGATACACAAGCACATCTTTTCAACAAGTATAAAATAAGACTTTCTTAAATGTGAACTATTCACTTTCATATTGTTTGAACACACTAAAAGTTACACTGTACACAAGGTTACATAGAGACCCTTGAAACATTAAGTACTTATCATCATTTTAGTCATTAATGGTGTGTTTGGAACTGAGACTTAGGCAATATATATATATATTTTTTGAGTTGGAGTCTCACTCTGTCGCCCAGACTGGAGTGCAGGGACGGCTCCCGGCCACCGCAGCCTCGACCTGCTGGGCTCCAGCGATCCTTCCGTCTCAGCCTTCCATGTAGCCAGAATTACAGGCACGCGCTACCACGCCAGACTGATTTTTTGATTTATTGTAGAGATGAGGTCTCACCTGCCCAGGCGGGTCTCCAACCCGCGGGCTCAGGCAATCCACTCTCCTCAGCCTCCCAAAGGCGCGGGGTACAGGCTGAGCCACCGAACCCGGCTGACTTAGGCAATATTAAAAAAAAAAAAAAAGAAGCCGGGCCCACCAAACCCGGCTGACTTAGGCAATATTAAAAAAAAAAAAAGCCTGGTGGCTTTGAGGAGAGTGGATTGCCTGAGCCCGCAGGTTCGAGACCCGCCTGGGCAGGCGAGACCTCATCTCTACAAATAAATCAAAAAATCAGCCGGGCGTGGTAGCGCATGCCTGTAATTCCGGCTACTTGGAAAGCTGAGGCGGAAGGATCGCCGGAGCCCAGCAGGCGAGGCTGAGGTGGCTGGGAGCCGCCACTGCACTCCGATCTGGGCGACAGAGTGAGACTCCAACTCAAAAAAAAAAAAAAAGTCATTCTGTGTATGTCTAGTGTGTCCAGTGACACCATTTTGAACTTGAAATGTACTTTTATTCAAATCATAAAATTTATCATATTATCTAGTTAATTCCAAATATTTTAAAAATTATATCTTAAGCAAAAATTATGAAGCAAGGGGCAGTGGTTCATGCCTGTAAGCCCAATACTCAGGGAGGCTGAGGCAGGAGGCTTACTTGAGGCTAGGAGTTTGAGACCAGTCTGGGCAACATAGTGAGACCCCCATCTCTACAAAAAATTTAAAAATTTGTCTTCCCGGTGGTGACAACTTACCCACAAGAACATGACTCTTGCAAAGGCTCTCCTTCATCCCTCTTCATAAGAGAAGAGGAAACACAAGAATCGCCTGGTGCAGAGCCCCAAGTCCTACTTCATGGACATAAAATGCCCACGATGCTATAAAACCATCATGGTCTTCAGCCAGGCACAGTAGCAGCTTTGTGTGTTGGCTGCTCCACTGTTCTGTTCTACCAGTTGCTGACTCCAGCCAAAAGGAGGAAAGGCAAGGCTTACAGAAGGGTGTTCCTTTAGCAGGAAGCAGCACTAAAAGCGCCCCAAACAAGATGAGTGGGAAATCATCCCAATAAACACATTTTGCATTTAAAAAAAAAATTAGCTGGGCACCATGGCTTGCACCTGTAGTCCCAACTACTCAAGAGGCTGAAGCCAGAGGACCGCTTGAGTTCAGGAGTTCGAGGCTGCAGTGAGCCATGACTGCACCACTGTACTCCAGTCTATGCAACATGTCTTTTCTTTGGTTTTAAAAGAGGGAGTAACCATAAATATATAATAACGTAAACCTAAAAATACAAAACCCAAATAATTAGTAAAATATGAAACAGCTGTTAGCAAGTTTGAGTCATAGTTTATTCACTTTTGTTGCTTTTATAACTTCTGAGTTTCAGTCCAATATATAGTCTAAAAGTCCCCTTATCCTCATAAAAAGAAAAAAAACCCTAAAAAACCAACAAATCTTAAATCTATCAAAGAACTGAGGTGACAGGGCAAACTCTTGTCCTGAAAACTTGAGAGACAGGTGATAGAGAGGATTACCCTTACTGGAATCAGGAACTATGGCTGGAGTCAGCAACTGGTAGAACTACGGAAAGGATAACTGCCAGACTGCTGGAGACTGAGCATTGGACTGAACACCCCCAGAGGCCCAAGCACAGCAAGGTCCCACAGTTTTGTAATGGAGCCACACACTTGGGTGAGTTTTGCTCTCAGCAGTACCCCCAAGTTCTCACCGTGAAGACCAAGGAACAATTTCCTTGTGCTTCCCTTCCATCAGCGGGAAGGAGAAAGTAACCATTCTGAAACATGCACAGAGCATGTTGTTGTTGTCTTTAACAAATACTCTCCAGGGAGACTATTTTACCAGAGCCAAACCTATGCAGGAGAAAAAGCTGAGAAGTGTGGGAAAAGAATGCTGAGAAGCACTAGTGAAGGTCACAGCCCAGGGACGTAAGTTCACTAAAAGACTGAGACCTAATCATAGAATTATATGATGCTTTCTTTGCCCCACATCTTACCAGCAAGAGGGTTCTTGTGTAATACTAGGGGATTACAAATGAAAGAACTGCAAGGCTCAGACCCTTAATATGAAAGGAGTCTCACAAGAAACTGAAAGATAATAGGAGAGACAAAAACAAAGACACTGGAGGAAATGTTAGTCTCTGATATCCACAGTACACGCAGCCTAACTCTCAGCCACACAAAACATGACACCTCACACTAAAGGCCTATTTACCTCAGCTCCTTTTACTGGCTTTCAATGAAAAAATCACAAAACATGCTAAAAAGCAAAGCCACAGTCTGAGAAGAAAAGCAAACATCAGAACCAGAGTCAGATATGGCAGAGATTCTGGAATTATCAGACTAGGAATTTAAAATAATTAAGATGAATATGCTAAGAACTCAAATGGGAAAAGTGGACAGTATGCAAGAACAGATGGATAGTGTAAGCAGAGAGACAAAAACTCAGAAAGAATCCAAAGGAAATGCTAGAAATCAAAATCACGAATAGAAATGAAGAATGCCTTGATGGGCTCATTAGTTGGAAAGAATCAGTGAGCTCGAAGATATGTCAACAGAAACTTCCCAAACTGAAAAGAGAGAGAGAGAGGAAAGGAAAAAATATGCAAGAATTGTGAGTTCTTACATATTTCTACAAAAAGTAAAAGGCGTTACAAAAGATGTTACATGCGCATAATGGAAATACCAGGAGTATAAAGAGAGAAAGGAACAGAAGAAATATTTGAAATAACAGTGACTGAGAATTTCCCCAAACTAATGATTTACACCCAACCATATACCCAGAGCTCAGAAAATACCAAACAGGATAAATACCAAAAAACCCACTAAGCATATCGTGCAAACTGCAAAAAATAAAAACAAAGAGATTTAGTATCTAATGAAATTATCCTTCAAAAGTGAAGGAAAAATACTTTCTCAGACAAACAAAAATTGAGGAATTTTTTTTTTGCCAAAAGACCTACACTGCAGGAAATAGTAAAAGTTCTTCAGTGAAAAGGAAAATGACATAGGCTAGAACCTCAGATCTACATAAAGAAAGGAAGAACATTTGAGAAATAAATGAAGGTAAAATCTTTTACTTTTCATATCCTTAACTAATCTAAATAACAGTTTGTTAAAAATAATAGTAGCAAAACTGTATCGGATGATTATAGCTTATGGATAAATGAAATGTATGACAGCAATGTTATAAGGGACAGGAGGGAAGAATTCAGTTATATAACAGGAACTGAGTTACTCTATTATAAGGTACCTGCATTAACCATGAAGTTGTATGTTTATTTTATAGTGGACTTAGATTAATTGTAAATGCATACTGCACACTCCAATCACTTAAACATTTTAAAAAAGAGATAAAATTTATATGTTAAGAGAGAAAAATGGAATCATACAAAATGCTCAATTAAAACCAGAGGAAACAGAAAAAGAGAAGCGTCAAAAAAATGAAACCAAAAAATGAGGCCAATGAATAGAAAACAATTATGACAGTTATTGGCCAGGTAGACTCATGCCTGTAATCCTAGCACTTGGGAGGTCAAGGTGGGAGGACTGCTTAAACCCCGGAGTCCAAGACCAGCCAGACAACATATATAGTGAGACCTCACCTCTACAAAAAATAAAAAAATTACCCAGGGCTGGTGGTGTGTGCTTGTAGACTCTGCTACTTGGGAGACTGAGGTAGAAGGATCGCCTGAACCCAGGAGGTTGAGGCTGCGGTGAACTTTAATCAAGTCACTGTACTTTAGCCTGGACAACAGAATGAGACCTTTCCTCAAAAAACAAACAAAACAAATATGGAAGATATTAATCCAAATATATCAATCATCACTTTTAATATGAGTCGTCACAAGTTAAAAGGTAGACTATTTGAGCGGATTAAAAAAACAAGACCCAGCTATATGTTGTCCACAAGAAACCCATTTTAAATATAAAGATACAGATAAAATTAAAAGTAAAAGGATGGATTTGATTCTTTACCATGGGAGAAGAAAAAGAAAAAAAAAATAGAGAAAAATATGCCATGCTAACACTAATCAAATAAAGCTGAAACATCTATATAAATGTCAAACAAGCAGATTTTAGAGCAAGGAAAATTATCAGTGAAAATAGAGGCATAGGAGGAGGGCAGGGACATTCTCAGCCTCCCCTGGGCTCTATAGTGAAGAGTCCTCCAGCCCTCCTCTGATGATGGGAGGGCAGCCCTAGGAGAAGTCAATGGCCCAGAACCACTAGGCCGGCTTCTGCTGCAGAGCTGGGCATTGCAGCATGACCATTCACTAGAAGATGATTCTGTGTGACTCTTGTCCATGTCTCAACTCGTTCAATACTCATTTGAAAAAAGAAAGAAAGAAAGAAAGAAAATAGAGGTATTACGTAAGTGATAAAGGGGCCAATTCTTCAAAAAGACTTAACAATCCCAAATGTGTATGTGCCTAACAACAGAGCATCAAAATATGTGAGGCAAAACTGATGGAAATGTTTTTGAAATAGAGTAAATCCATAATTATACTTGAAGATGTCAACACCTCTCTATCAGTAATTGACAGACCCAGCAAGCAGAATATCAGCAGGATATAGTTGTCAATGCATAGCACTATCCACCAACTGAATATAGTTGACATATATGGCATATCTCATCTAACAACAGCCAAATATACATTCTCCCACTTGTATAGAACATTCACCATATAGACCACATTCTGGGCCACATAACACTTCTTAACAAATGTAAATGAATAGAAATCACACAAAACATGCTCTCAGATTACAATGGAATTAAAATGGAATTTTTTTTTTTGTTTAAGTTGTAGTCTCACTCTTGTCACCTAGGCTGGAGTGCAGTGGCACACTCATGACCACCACAGCCTCGACCTGCTGGGCTTAGGTGATCCTTTCACTTCAGCCTTCCAAGTAGCTGGAACTACAGACACATGCCACCACGTCTGGCTTTTTTTGTGTGTGATATATTGTAGAGACGAGGTCTCATCAAGTTGCCCAGGATTCCCTGGGTTCAGGCAATCCTCTCGCCTTGGCTTCCCAAAGTACTGGGATTACAGGCTGAGCCACCACGCCTGGCCTAAACTGGAAATTAATAACAGAAAGATAGCTGGAAAATCTCAAAATACTTGGAGATTAAACAACATACTTCTAAATAAATACAGGAATTAAAGATGTCTCGAGAGAAAGTAAAAAATATTTTGAACTAAAGAAAATGAAAATACAACTGCTGTGTAATACAGAATTTGACTAGCCTTTGTCTGTATAGCTCTTGGGTCACTAGGTACATTACTAATGAGCAGTAATATTATAAAAGGAATCTTGTTTTCTAAGCAGCAAGTCTCAACAATGGGTTTAAAATATTCAATAAACCATGCTGTAAACAGATGTGCTATCATCCAGGCTTTCCATTTCACTGGCAGAGTAGATTTAGCATAATTCTTAAAGGGTCTAGATTTTCGGAATGGTAAATGAACACTGGCTTCAACTTAAAGTCACCAGCTGCACTGGCTCCTATCAAGTCAATCAGCCTGTTTTTTGAAGCTAAGCACCGACTTCTCTCTAGCTAAGAAAGTCTTAGGTGTATTTTCTTCCAACAGAAACCTGTTTCATCTACACTGAGAATCTGTTGTTTAGGGTGGCTACCTTCATCAATGATCTCAGCTAGATCTTCTGCATAACTTGCTGCAGCCTCTCCATAAGCACTTGCTGCTTCACCTTGCACTTGATGTTATGGAGATGTCTTCTCTTCTTACACCTCATTAACCAACCTCTGCTAGATTCCAACTTTTCTTCCCCAGCTTCCTCACCTCTTTCCGCCCTCACAGAACTGAAGAGAGTTAGGGCCTTACTCTGATTAGGCTTTGACTAAAGGGAATAGTGGCTGGTTTGATCTCTCCAGACCACTTAGATTTTCTCTGTATCAGTAGTAAGGCTATTTCACTTTTTCCTCATTTGTGTGTCCACTGGAGTAGCACTTTCAATTTCCTTCAAAAACTTGTCCTTTGCATTATAACCTGGCTAACTGTCTGGTGCAAGAGGTCTAGCTTTCGACTCATCTTAGCTGTCAACATGCCGTCTTCACTAAGTTTAATCATTTCTAGCTTTTGATTAAAGTGAGAGATGTGACTCTTCCTTTAACTTGGACACTTAGAGGCTGCTGTAGGATTATTTATTGGCCCAATTTTAATATTGTTGTGTCTCAGAGAACAGGGAGGTCTGAGGAGAAGGAGAGAAACTAGGGAACAGCCAGTCGGTGGAAAAGCCAGAACACATGCATTTATTGATTATGGTTTATGGTGTCTCAAAACAACGACAAGAGTAACATCAAAGATCACAGATCACCATAACAGATATCG
Source organism: Carlito syrichta (assembly GCF_000164805.1). NCBI lineage: Eukaryota > Metazoa > Chordata > Mammalia > Primates > Tarsiidae > Carlito > Carlito syrichta. Next base: position 403,083 of record NW_007252089.1, read on the forward strand.
ATAATGGAAAAGTCTGAGATATTGTGAGACTTAACAAAAATGTGACTCAGAAAAGATTAATGCAAGCTGTTAGAAAACTGACACTGATAGACTTGCTTAACACAGGGTTACTGCAAGCCTTCAATCTATAAAAAAAAACAGTATCTACCAAGTGCAGTAAAGTGAAGCATGATAAAACAAGTGTCTGTGTCAGGGCGGGTTCATCCCCTTTCAGTGCTGGGACAGAGCTGAATTCGATGGTGAGCATGATGGGTGTCTGGGAAGCAGGCTATGGAGGGTGGGCCCTACCCACTGGAAGAGTTTCAGCAACCTCGGGGCTAGTTCTCCTACAGTGACTGGTTAATGTCACCTGTTTGTTTCCTGAAGGGATCTGAAATTCGAACATGGAAAGATGTGCTAAGTCTTTGTTTGCTTATCTAGGGAAAAGAGGAGTGTAATAAATAGAACACTGCTTTATATTTTTAGCAGACAATGCGACTAATATTAATTTATTTCATAGGTACCTATATATAAACTCTAATTCGCTTGTGGGTAAGAATTTTTGATATCACATTTGTGTGTGTGTGTGTGTGTAAGCATCATAGGAAAATACATTCTAAGAAACAATGGGGAGTGGTGGTGGTGGCTGTACCTGTATTAAAGTGTGAATTTCAAAGACAAAAAAAAAAAAGGTACAAAACCACATTCTTTACCTCATATTGTATGATTCCATTTATGTGAAATGTCCAAAATAGGCAAATCTATGGAGACAGAAAGTAGATTAGTGGTTGCCTAGGGCTGAAGACTGGAGAGTGAGGGCTACAGGGTCGGGGGCTTTGTTTTGGGGTAATGAAAATGTTCTAAAATTGACTATGGTGATGGATGTGTAATTCCGTGACTATACTAAAAGCCACTGAATTATGCACTTCAAATAGTAAATTGTATGGTATTTAAATTATAGCTCAATGAAGTTGTTAAAAAACACTTGCTCTGTTGAAATACCTCTGTGGATTTTTAAAAAGTGTTTAATTTTAATATACATTAAAAATAAAAGTAACTGACAGATGTTAAGAGTCAATGACAAGAATAAAGGCTACAAAGTATAGATAAAAGGCAAGTGGACTGCCCATTTAATTATATTTTAGTATAAAAACATTTTATAAAAATTAGTCCCCACTGAAGCTTGCAAGTTTTACGTATAATTTTGATGTATCTGAAGTGGATGAAAACTTATAAAGTTAAGATGATCTTATCAGTACAAAAGATATTCTAAACCAGCTTAGCCCAAAGAAGCATTTTGATTGCCTAATTTAACTTTGTAAAGGAGAAGTAAATCTTATAGCTGGTCTCTGTAAACCTCACAGCTGGAACATTCTAACAGCACCCTGCAGTTTCCAGTGATCAAAGTAAGTTACTTTATATACTAAACTAAGAATTTCATAATAGAAATAATGCAACACCAGAGGGTGTGGTTATCATGAAATAATTACACTCCTGAGAGATTACAGGCACAAGGCTGTACCCCAGGGGTGTGATTATCCCATGATAACCACATCTGCTGAAATTGCCTTATTGCAAAAATAATCTCTATTCACTGGTGAGACATTATTCAATAGGTGATTTTTTTTAAATGAAAAGATTTTTTTGGCTTGAATCAGCAAGTGGATTAGGAAATTGGTCAGTTTATTTTTCATTGCATTCAAATTCAGAATACAACATCATTATTACCTGCTTTCCTGTTTGATATAGTAGAGTTCTGATTTTGTTTTTGAGAAGCCTTTAAGAGTTTCCATTAGCTTTAGTTAAGTACTACTGTTACATTCAAGTCAAACTTTAAAGGTATTAACTGAGCAATACAATTTTAAATAGTTTATTCTTATGTACAATCTTTAATTCTTCTAAAACAGTTCATTTTTTAAAATTATGCAATTTATCTTCACTGATGAAAATGTAAATAAGCAAAAAGATGAAACTAAAAATCTCAAGTAATCCTACCACCCAGACACAACCACAACCACTGTTAATATTTTGGCCTATCTCCTTTCAATTCTTTTTCTAAGAGTATCTGTCTCTCTGTCTATATGTCTGCCTAAAGACATAAAGTAAAATACAAATGTAACTATTCTGTTTCATAACCTGCTTTTTAAAATATCTGACTAAATGTTATAAACAATGTCCATATGCTTAAGAAATCTTCAGATCATTTTAACTAGCTGCACAGCACAGTATTCTATTGTAACAATATTCTATAATTACTCACTTGATATTCTTTTATTAGACAATTAGGTGTTTCTCTCCCTCTCTCTCTCACACACACGTACGTACACACTATTATACATAATTCTTTGTGACTAAATTTTATCTCTTTTTTTTCTTTTTTGAGTCAGTCTCTCTCTGTCACCCAGGTTGGAGTACAGAGGCATGATCATGGCTCACTGCAGCCTAGACCTCCTGGGCTCAGGTGATCCTCTACCTCAGTCTGTGGGACCACAGGCATGTGCCACCACACCTGGCTAATTTTTAAATTTTTTGTAGAGACCGAGTTTCATTATGTTGCCTAGGCTGGTCTTGAACTCCTGGGCTCAAGCAATCCTCACCTTAGCCTCCCAAAGTGCTGGGATTACAGGCATGAGCCATCACACCTGGCCCATGACTAAATTTTTTAATATATTCATGACTGTTTCCTTAAGATATATTCATGATTTGGTAATAAGTAAAACATAATTTAAACAAACTGAACAAGGTACTTTTCTCCCAAATCTTCAATCTGTTCTTACATATAGTTTAAGCTGATGGTTCTTAACCTTGACAGTGCATCAGAAATAGATCAGTAATTATCATCTTATATGGTACCATATTTGATGAAAGCTACTGATTTATTTTTTAACATAATCTTATCAAAGGGTTCAGTGTCTTCAGATATTTTTAGATGTGATACAGGATTTAATAAATTAAAATACCCTGTGTATTTACCAGTGTTTGTTCTCATGCCTTGTCAGTGTGAAAGGAAAATATGGAAATGGAAATTTCCCTAACACCTTATTCTATAAAGACTGAGGCAAAGAATTAATTCAGTTTGCTAGTTATTTCTCATCATGAACACAGCCTTTACAACACACCAGTAAGTCTTTGCTTTTTTTAGCTGTTCCAATTATTCTGAAAATAAATTTAATATGGGAGTACAAAGGAAAACATTAGCCTTCTGAAGAATATCATGTGACATTCAATGTTTGAAAAGTCTAAATTTTAAGTTTCTTTTCCAATTTTAATTAATCACATATTTTAATTCAAAAATAGAAAATTACCTGTAATTTCACCAAATTAACATATTAACTATTTTCATTTTTCCATGTTTCATTCCATTCCTAATTTATATGCATGTAGTTTTATATGAGAATCATAGAGTAGATTTGATTGATATTCTTTAGTTTACTTAACATAGCAACAGTTTATTTTGCCACTCCCCTAGTGCTGGGTATTTAGATTGTTTACCATGGTGAAAAATGAGAATGTTGACAATGTCTCCTCCGCCTTTTTTTTAAAAAAGCACTTTCAACACATTACACCTTTCCTTTTCCTTCAACTACCCCTCTTCCAAAAAGAAACAAGCAAAACACACACACACACACACACACACACACACACACACACACACAGTCTACGGAATTAATTTTGCTTACAACTGTTTCCCCAAACTTTCAGATCCTGAGTATCAGCTGGGCGGGGGAAGATTTTTAGACTCCTCCTCTCAGGACTTATTTAATAGTCCCTCTGTGACAGAGGCTTGGGCACTGATATTTATGCAAAATACTTAGGTGACCCTTGACATTAGGTAGGTTTGAGAAACACTGGCTGCAGTATAAGTGGTAAAACTCTTTTATGCCCAGCTTTTTGAGAGCCATTTCAAATTTGTTTCTACTCATTTAAAGTTGACCATGTTCAATTTTCTGTGCTTATGTTTTTCTTCTAATCTTTCTTTTTGGTCAACCTTTCTTTCTACCTGTCTAAATTTTAATTATTCAAAAGTCATTTTAGTCCCACCTCCTCTATTACCTATATAATTTAACTCTCTGTTACTCTCCTTGTTTTCCTCCCTAGACTGAAAACTGGGAGTTACTCTGTGTTTCTTATGTAATATGTTAATGTGATATGTCTGGTTAGATTGTAAACTAAGGGTAGAGTCTATATCTTCTATGAACTTGGAACATAAGTTAAAAAAAATAAAACTTACTAAGGCCGGGCATGGTGGCTCATGCCTGTAATCCCAGTACTTATCGAGGCCAAAGTGGGAATACTGCTTGAGCCTAGGAGTTCAGGACTAGCTAGGCAACATAGCGAGACCTCATCTCTACAAAAAATAAAAAAATTAGCCAAGTGTGGTGGCGCATTCCTATAGTCCAGGAGGTCAAGGCTGTGGTGAGCCGTGATCATGCCAGTGCACTCCAGCCTTCACAACAGGTGACACCATTGATCAAAAAAAAAAATCCAAAAAAACCCCAAAACTAAACTTACTGACTGATGTAGAAGAAACCAAATGCATAGTTGCTAAATACAATTATTTCAAAAAGTAAATAAACACTTTAGTTCTAAGATTTAATTTTCAAATGGGGCTCTTAATTCAGTGAGCCATCCTTTTATCATAAAAGGTAGAGCTTCTAAAATCTTATAGATTTAAAAAATAACTTCATCCTAAGACCATTTTTACTTTAATCACTGAATGCCTGATATTTTACAGTTTATCTTTACATATTTTTATTTTTTTGAATTAATAAAGGTAGATTTATTAAAGAGAAGATATACATTGTGAAGGGCACATACATACTTTTTTTTTTTTTAAAGCAGGATTTATTGAGAGGACAGAAAAGCTCCCACAGTGGGAGGGGACCCGAAGGAGCTGCCCACTCACATACTTTTAAACGATACTGTTTTTTAATCTTTTAATCTTTTTTCCCCCTTAACTTGATATATCCTAGTATATATCCTCACGCATCAACATAGACCTATAGCTATATTCATATTATGTATCTCTTATGGCTGGCTGTATGGTATTCCATTTTGGGGGGATGCACCATAATTTAATTTCAAAAATACTCATAAAGTGCTTACTATTTGTCAGGCACCGTAACTCATCCAGTTTCCACAGCAACCTTACGAGGTTCCATAGCAACTTACAACTGCCGTACCTATTTTACAGACATTCACAAACTGAGGCAGAGGGAGGATAAGCAGCTTGCTGAAACTACTAAGCAGCAGAGCAGGAGATCCAAAGCAGGCATCTACATAGCTCCAACAGTCGTTAAGCGCATAGACTGTTGGAGCTATGTACAAGGCCTCTCAGAACTGATGGCGGCGCCCTCTGCATGAAAGGCTGTTCCTTTTGTAAGATGCTAAGTGTTCTTTTCCAAGACCTTGCAAAGCTGCATACTTCCTTTCTTTTAGGTCTCAGCTTAGCAGTGCTTCCTCAGAAGAACCCTTCCTGGTTTATCTAAAGTAACTCCTCATTTAATTCTAATCATAAAGTTCAATATAATTTTCATCACAGAACTTATAAATGCCTGACATTTCTTATTTATTAGTTTACTCTGTGTCATTTCCTATATAATCAAAGTGAGGACCTTTTCTGTCTTGTTTGATATTACGTTCCTACAGCCTAGATTGCCTGGCACAGAATAAGTGCTCCACAAATGGTTACTGAATAAATGAGTAAGTTTATTTTACCAACCACTGATGAACATTTAGAGCTGTTTCCAATCTTTTACTACTATAAATCTTATCACTCTCTTATCACTTTCTAATTATAAATTACTAGAAGGTATATTTCTAGGTAAAAGAATATGCATGAGCTTCAGGCTTTTGATATGTTTTGTCTAATGGCTCTCCAGAAAGGTTGCTCTAATTTATCAACAGAGAATTAAAATGTTCACTTTAACACATGTGTTGGAATCAACACTGGATGTACAGATCTTGTACATCTTTACTGAATTTGGCAGGCAAAAAAGATAAAATATTGTTTTAGCTTTCATTTCTTTGGTTACTAACGCTGGTGAAAATATTCTCCTATTTAATGGTCATGTGAATTCTTCCTTTTGTAAACCATCTATATTTATGTCTTTAGCTCCTTTCTGTTTGTCTTCATCTTTTTCATATTGACATTTTATATATCAGGAATATCAACTTCATGCAGAGAAACTATAGGATTTCAGCAAAGGTAATGCTTTTCACCCTCTCCCACCCCAAGGCTCAATTTATTTAGATAGAAAGAAAGAACCACTGCTATGCAGACTTCTCTAGTCTGATTACATATATGTTAAAACTTGACAGGAGTCACAAACTTGAGCATTTTTTTCTACTTTGTTCATTTTATTTTAAAAAGTTTCATTTGACTGAGGAATAGTACTACAATAAAACTCCACTATAAGTTGGGTCCAAAAACTTCAATTGTATAAACTGAGAGATTGAGTTATTATAAGACTAATAAATAGGAGAGGAGAAGAGTCATAACTAGCCTCATTATATCTGAATTCACATCATTGTGGGCATTGTAGGGTTTTACTGTTATCTTTTTAATTTTTGTTTTTTGAGTCTGGGTCTCTCACTTGTTGCCTAGGCTGAAGTGCAGTGTCATGATCACAGCTCACCCCAGCCTCGACCTCTCGGGCTCAGGTGATCCTTCTGCCTCAGCCTCCTGAGTAGCTGGGACTACAGGTACACCACCACACCTAGCTAATGTTTTCCTTTTTTGTAGAGAGGTTTCACCATATTGCCCAGGATGGTCTCAAACTCCTGGCTCAAGTGATCCTCCGGCCTCGGCCTCCCAAAGTGCTGGGATTACAGGTATAAGCCACCATACCTGGCTACTTCATTGTTTTCAATACTCTTAGAAAATACGTTAACCAAATGGCACAGGTTCTTTTGGTTGTTGTTAGTAGATATTCAATATAGACTCAAGAGAAATCAAGTCTATTGATTATTAACCCTTTGCACTCGGAGACAACTTGCAGATCATCTACCTGCAACTCAACCACACTTTTTTATGAAATATAAAAAACAAATCACTTCACATTAAATAGTATAGCATTGAAACCAATTATTGCAATGATATGTTGCATATAAGGAATTTTGGACACTGAGAAACTTATTTATGACCAAAAAAATCAAAATTTTATATCTCATATTTTATGTGTGGTAACAACCTGCCTTCAACTTCAAAAGTCTTTCTTTTAAGGCTACAGTAACTTGCTTACCTATCTTTTCAAGTTATGTCATATGATACAAAGGGTATACCCACAGCTGCCTTTCTTATGCAAACAGCTCTTTATCGCTACCTTCTGTTACAAAGAAGTGTTGGCACTACCATGAAAGCACTTCACACAATTCTCTTTCTAGGTAACACCAACTGATTTCTTTTTACGTATATCTCTGTATATATTCCATCTCTTTATTTGCTTTTTTGTGCAGTTTTGAATTGAAAACTTCAAAGAAACATACGTCTTTGAAAAATTTGCACTTGCATGTCCTGTATAATCACCAGCAATCTCTTTATGTCCCCTGACAGGAGACATCTGAGTGGTTTAATAAATTACAATGTCCCTTCAGAGGTGACATCTGAGTACAATGGGATAAAAGAAGGGCTAAGTCTAGAGTTTATCCTACTCCTTTTCTTAGAAGCAGGATTAGAGTAAGACAAGACTGAGGAACAAAGACAACTACTACCTTCTGCCTGTCCCAAGTCAACCCGTGAGTCATACAGTTGTAAGGGCACTACAAGGTTGGGAAGAAGGAAAAGACGGGAAAGATACAATCCCTTCCAGAAAGCAGGTTATGCTTTTCAGACAGAACAAGTCCCTGTTACTAATCAAGTACATGGTCAGAAATATTTGATCAGGTGGGTTTTGGTATATGATTCATCATACTCCATTTTCTTGTGGCTCTATTTCTTTTTGGGGCTGTTCTCCCTTCTTCTACCCGTTAGGTGGCGGAAAGGGAGGAGGGTACATTAGGTATGTGGACTTTTAAGAGTATCTGGATTGTGGCATTAGTGAGATTTTTTTGGTCAGAGACTGCCAGACCAAAGTCTATATAATACTGTCTCATCACTGAGCAAATAGTTTTACTTAAAAAGTGGTTTTTCAGCCAGGCTCGGCGGCTCAGCCCGTAATCCCGTGCCTTTGGGAGGCTGAGGTGAGTGGACTGCCTGAGCTCACGGGTTTGAGATCCGCCTGGGCAACTTGGCGAGACCTCAACTCTACAATAAATTAAAAAATCAGCCGGGCGTGGTAGCGCATGCCTGTAATTCCGGCTACTTGGAAGGTGGAAGGATCACCGGAGCCCAGCAGGTCGAGGCTGCGGTGACTGGGAGCGGCCACTGCACTCCAGTCTGGGCGATAGAGTGAGACTCCAACTCAAAAAAAAAAAAAGTGGTTTTTCAACCTGATTTAGAGCAATAAGGAGTTTTTAAAAAGTCAATCACAATATTCTGTCTGTATACTTCCTCCACACATTCTGACCTCTAAAACACCATTAAAAAGATGGTATTAAACTTAATAATTGGTCAAATTCCTAAACTCATACTAATCTGAGAACTGGCATCTTGAATCCTACAGCCTGAATATGGCTTAGAGGACAGAAGTTCTCTAACTACAGAGCAGAGGCTGAAGATTATTTGTTGACTGGGGGTGAACCTGGACTCAGATGAGGTAGCAGTGAAAGTCAAAGGAGTGCAGCAGAGGCCTGGGTAGGGGGTAGCTGAGAGGATGAAGCTTCATGCCCAGAGCATCCACTTCAGTAGAGCAGCTCTGCTTTTTGTATGTTCTATATACTGGGATTTCATGTAAGGCTTCTTTAAAAAAAAAAATTCGACAGCTGCTTTAAAAACGCTGAAAATCTCTGAGTTATACTATCATTCTTATTTTTAAATGAGGAATTGATGCTCATAAAAGTGACATGACTTGCTTAAATTACAGGGTTAAGCAGGTTATTTCTATTATGATCTATTACAAGTTAGGGTTGGATTAGTGCAGCTGTCTCAATAATACACTAACAAGGCAAGGCACTGATACACTTAGGGTAAAATTTCTCTGTTTTAGTATCTTTATAGAAAAAGAACCAAAATGATCCAAACCAAATTAGACTAATTTTTCTTAAGCAGACAGTAATATGCAGGAAGGTAAATAACTTTCAAGTAAAAACCATTTTAGCATAGTCAACTTTGTCTTCATCTTTGTACTAAAAAGAAATGATTGGCCACTGCCTTGCTGAGCTATGGTGTGGCCATGTGCTCTTTGAGCTATGGCCGGGGCACGTTTTCTTAAGCTTTGGCCCCCTTCCCTACCCTGGGGATGTGAATCACCTCCTTCTCTCTGAAAAAAAAGGTGGGGGAAAGGGAGGAGGGTGCATTAGGTATGTGGGCTTTTAAGAGTATCTGGATTGTGGCATTAGTGAGATTTTTTTTTTGGTCAGAGATTGCCAGACCAAAGTCTATTATCGATACTGTCTTACACTGAGAAAAGTTTTACTTAAAAAGTGGTTTCTTAACCTGATTTAGAGCAATAAGGAGTTTTTAAAAAGTCAATCACAATATTCTGTCTGTATACTTCCTCCACACATTCTGACCTCTAAAACACCATTAAAAAGATGGTATTAAACTTAATAATTGGTCAAATTCTTAAAATTACTTTCTAATCTGAAAAAAAAAAAGAAATGATTGCTGAGGCTTTTTTTTTTTTTTTTAGTTGGAGTCTGATTCCATCGCCCAGACTGGAGTGCAGTGCCACACACACTCACGGTTACCTCTGTGTCGACCTGCTGGGCTCCAGCGATCCTTCCGCCTCAGCCTTCCAAGTAGCCGAAACTACAGGCGTGCACTACCATGCCTGGCTAATTTTTGATTTATTGTAGAAACGAGGTCTCGCCAAGTTGCCTGGGCTGCCGGGCTGGTTTCAAACCCTTGGGCTTGGGCAATCCACTCGCCTCAGCCTCCTAAGGTGCTGGGATTACAGGCTGTGCCACCAAGCCCAGCCAGCTGAGGCTTTCAGTACAGTCTATTTTTACAATCCAGAAGGATATGAGTATGGGAAATAACCATTTTTCCCTCCACTTTTTAGGCTACTAACCTGACAAACTATGTTTAATATATCTTACTTTTACTTTTATTTTTGAGTCAGGGTCTCACTCTGTCACCCAGGATGGAATGTAGTGGTACAATTCTGGCTCACCACAGCCTCGACTTCCTGGGCTCAGGCGAGCCTTCCGTCTCAGGCTCCCAAGTAGCTAGGACGACAGGCATGCCCTGCCATACCTAGCTAATTTTTTAATTTTCTGTAGAGATGAGGTCTCACTATGTTGCCCACGCTGGTCTCAACTCCTAGGCTCAAGCAATCCTCCCACCTCAGCCTCCCAAAGTGTTGGGATTACAGGTAGGAACTACTGCACCCAGCTAATATGTGTTATTTTAAAAATTAACTTCATAGGGCCTTTGGCTGGAAAAATTCAACTTTATCCTATTACACAGTATTTCAAATTCAACACATATGATAAGAATTTCCCATTAATCATCAGATTTTGAGAATGTTTTACACACACACACACACAACAAACCCAAATAAAGCAAAATACCCAGAGAGAATAAAGAAAAACATTATTTTATCTTTTCTTGTTTGTCCTTGATATACACTCCAAAACAAATAAATTATGTCTAATGCCTACCTGAGCCATCAGTGGGAACTGAACTTGCATTGATTCCAGAAAGACCAAACAAAGGACATTCTCGATCTGTGTTGACATGACCCCATTTGTGACATTTAATGCACCTCACATTTCGAACCTGAGAAAGAGTGCACGTTACTTTGGTTACCAAATTACTAAGAATCTAATCAATGTTCAACTTCTGTTCCTTGACAGAGTTTAGGTTAAATTGCATTTTTAAAAGAACTCCAGGGAAAGAAACTCCATAACTATGTTTGGTAATTTAATAAAAACACTGGAATTGTTTGCAATAAATTCTGTCCTAAAGGGTAAGCTGAATCCTATTTCTTTTTACCTATTATTTGGTGGCAATATAATAATGTCATTCAAGAAGAAATAGCAAAATACCAAAAAAGAATTATGTCACGGCTTAAACTTAAATTCTCTAATTTTAATAAACTAATCTTTAAAGTTTCTGATTTCTAAACCGGGGTTAGCAAGCTTTTTCTGCAAAAGTCTAGATGGTAAGTATTTTAGGCTTTTTGGGACAGATGCTCTCTGTTACAACCACTCAATTCTGCTGCTGAGATGGGAATGCAACTGTAGACAACATGTACGTGAGTAAGCAAGGTGGTGTTCCAATAAAACTTTCCTTATAGCAAGGATTTGGCCCTCTGATACTGTGTCATGGTTCTAAACCAATAATAGTTTTAAATATTTTCTTGAACTTGAACTAATTCACCAAATTATTTGAAAACTACAGAGATCAATACCATTATAACCCTCACTACAAAAGTTTGATTCCTATGTTCTATCAGTCTATTACATTTAATGTTTTCTCCTCTATTCCTTATAATATCTGATACTAAGAGTGCCCCTTTTCAGCTTAAACACTTTTGAACAATAATAAAGAAATGTTTATTAAATAAAAATTATTCTTACAGAGTAAAATACGTGTTACTTGCCTGAATACCAAAGGGTTGATCTCTGATGTTCATGTCATCTTTGGCATATCTATTAAATAGAGAAAATATATAAACACAATATTAAGAATAATTTAATAAATTAAACAGCAGTTAATCCAAAAGTGTTATAGTTCTAAGCGCATTATGAAATATATTCTTCAATAAGTATATATAACCATAAAATCTATTTAGTATTTCCAACACCATTTAGTTATTAAAGTCTAGTCTTAATAGACTAATTACACTTAATAGACCCATAGACTAATTTACAATGTTAAAAAAGTGAAAAAGTATATAAAACAAAAGACTATCATCAAATTATTTGCATTAGACAACTAATTGAAATCATTAAATAAAATAATTAAAAATAACTTTTTATATCATTTGCCTTCTCTAGTGAATAAAAAGACATCGGGGCCAGGCTCAGTGGCTCAATCTGTAATCCCGCGCTTTGGGAGGCCAAGGTAAGTGGATTGCCCAAGCCCGAGGGTTTGAGACCCACCTGGGCAACTTGGCGAGACCTCATATCTACAATAAAAATCAAAAAATTAGCCAGGCGTGGCAGCGCTCGCCTGTAGTTCCAGCTACTTGGAAGGCTGAGGCAGAAGGATCGCCAGAGCCCAGCAGGTCGAGGCTGCGGTGGCCGGGAGCGGCCACTGCACTCCACTCTGGGCGACAGAGACTCCAACTCAAAAAGAAAAAAAAAAGACATCGGATAAATTTTTACTTTCTCTTTTATTTTTTTTGAGTTGGGGTCTCACTCTGTCGCCCAGGCTGGAGTGCAGTAGCATGATCATGGCTTACCACAGCCTCAGCCTCCTAGACTTAGGTGATCCTTCCACCTCTGCCTCCTGAGTAGCTGGGACTATAGGAGTGCACCATCACGCCTGGCTAATTATTTGTTTTTTTTCTAGAGACAAAGTCTCACTATGTTGTCTAGACTGGTCTGAAATTTCCAGCCTCAAACACTCCTCCTCCATAGTGCTGTGATTATAGATATAAGACACCATGCTCAGCCAGATAAATTTAACAATATATATCGCGTCTTAAAAGTAAATCAGTCCTTACTTTTCTCGTGGTGCTCCTTTCTGCCATTCAAATTTATACTCCGTCTCTCCTTCAGTTTCTTCTTTCTAAAAACATTCATTGAAAATTCTTTTAGTTTTTCCATAAAATCACAATCCAATCAATTGCAAGTAAATTCAGACATAGAAAAATAGTCCTTTACCTCTTTGTTTTCTTGATTGCATATCAAAAAACATGGGAGTAAAAAGGCAAGACAAGTTAAAAACTTCAAATATAGTCCACTATATACTACAGTACAATACCATGGTATTTAATTGTAACTTGCAAGAATTTAATGATTTGACTTTTTTTATTCTTTTACAAGATAAAAATTCAAACCACAGAAAGATAAAACACAATACTGAAAAAGGTGTAACACTTAATAAGTATGTTAATTCCTAATTTTAAATGTGTATACTGTTCATTGACAGTGAATATTATGTTTTCTATTTACAAGTATATTTATTAAGAAGACTAAAGATATATACACAAATTATGAAAGAATTAAAGTATATTTAGTAAGAAGACTAAGATATATACACAAATTTTGAAAGAATTAATGCACTTCTTCTGTTACTGAGATGTTTTTCCTCCCCAAAAGACAGATCATGAAATACTACCAGATTAGAAAAACATCTTTAGTATTTATTTTGCTGTATGATTACGGCATTCCTTATTATCTTCACAGAATAATAGCAATTTTAAAGAAGGGCAACTTATAAAAAATATTTGTCATAGTAGTTTTCAAACTTTAGTTGCACATGTATCAAAGACAAAAAAAGGAAATGAAACAAGTACCTTTTTTAGCCCCTGGTGGGGCCTCATACATGAAATTAAGGCCATTCTTTACACGTTCATCGCCCATAAGCAATCTAGGTTGAAACAAGACATAAAGTTAACCATTTTACGTAGGAGGAAAAAAAATTACAGAATATTCCTCACCCCCCATAGAAAGCCTAAGGGAATTAAGATAAAATATTTTTGTTACAGATAAAGTTCTAAAACTTTACTCCACTGACTAGATCACACTTGAACTATATGAACAGAAATCAAACAGTGCTGCCTCCTTAGTAACTGCTTCTGAGTTCTAAGATTTTCTTACTACTTGAGATTCTGGCTATTCCAACAGAAAAGGAGAGAAGAAAAGAAAGGAATTTCTTAAACTCTGAAATGCTGTGGAAATAGTGACAGGTTTGAAATCCTATATGCCATCACAAATTTGGAATTAAGTTAAACATTACCAATACTTTTTCTTAACTGCAAAGGATCAAATAGTTTTGAAAAAATGAGTCTCTTTGGGATTTCTTTAGGACGTCAAATCCAATTAAAGCTTGGAAGAGTCAAAACCAGCAAGAGAATAAAATTCTTTAGTGAGGCCAAAGAAGAAAGAATCATTTTAAAGAAATTCTAGGCCTGGTGTGGTGGCTTACACCTGCAATCCTAGCATTTTGGGAAGCCGAGACAGGAGGATCGCTTGAGCCTAGGAGTTTGAGATCAGCCTAGGCAACACAGCAAAAAAAATCAAATAATTAGCTGGTGTGGTGGCACATGTCTGTAGTCCCAGCTACTTGGGAGGCTGAGGTGGGAGGATCACCTGAGCCTAGGAGGTTGAGATTGTGGTGAGTCACGATCATACCACTACATTCCAGCCTGGAAAACAGAGCAAGATCCCGACTCAAAAAAAAAAAAAAAAAAAAAAAAGAAGAAGAAGAAGAAATAAAAGGAATTCTACAACAGGCCAATTAGTATGATGGAATCAGTGTCAGCTATACCCCAAAAATCATATTCTTTTTAATTCTGTTTTAACAGTGAGAGTACCCTGTTTGAATTGTTTACAAACAAAGAGATATGGGAGGCTGAGTTAAAGTTTTTTTGTTGTTATTGTTTTTTTTTTAATGCCTGGAGTGCAGTGGCACGCTCACAGCCACCCCAGCATCGACTTGCTGGGCTCAGGCAATCCTTCCGCCTCAGCCTTCCAAGTAGCCGCCTCAGCCTTCCAAGTAGCCAGAACAACAGGCATGCATTACCAGGCCCGGATAATTTTTTGATTTATTGTAGAGATGAGGTCTCGTCAAGTTTCCCAGGCTGTTCTCGAACCTGTGGGTTCAGGGAATCTCCTCACCTCACCGCCCAAAGTGCTGGGATTACAGGCTTGAGCCACCGTGCCTGGCCTAAAATTTTAATTCATAAGATCCAAGTAAAGTACTAATCATAAAAAAGAAGGCTAAAGAGTGAGAAGAATTTCCTTTTGTATTTGGAAATGGCAATCACAAAAAATATACTACATAATTGCAATTCCTCTCCTCATTGCCGTTGTATTCCACAAAGAACTGTAAAAAATAGGCAAAGGATGCAGGGATCCACATCCATACAGAGAATCATTCAACACTCTAAGGGAATGCAGCACTGCATATGCTTATGCCATGGGCAACTTCAAAACATGCTGAGGGAAAGAAGCTGATCACAAAAGACTACATAGTGTATGACCTAATTTATGACATGTTCAGAACAGATACATCTATAGAGACGGAAAGTAGATTCATAGATGCTTAGGGATGAGAGGTACAAGGGGGACAAGGTGGGAGAATGGGTAGTGATTGCTAATGGGTATGAAATGTCTTTTTCAGATGATGTAAATGTTCTGAAATTAGATTACGGTGATGTCTCCAAAACTCTAAATATACTTAAAAACAACAAACATACATTTTAACAGGTATGTAAATTATATCTTTATTTTGAATTAAGACCATTTAAAAAAAATTAAAATCAAATACATGAAAAGCTCAACATCACTAGTCATTAAGGAAATGCAAATAGGAACCACAGTGAGGTACCACCTCATACCTATTAAGCTATTATTAAAAAAAGAAAACAAATATTAGCCAAGGATGTAGAGAAATTAGAACTTTTGTGAATTATCAGCAGGAAATGTAAAATGATGCAGTCACTATGAAAAACAGTTTAGTTGTTTCTCAAAAAGCTAAACATAGAATTACCATGAGACCCAGCTACTCCACCCTCAGGTATATACTCAAACAAACTGAAAACAAGGACTTGACTAGAATTTTCTATACCAATGTTTACAGCAGTATTATTCACAATAGTCAAAAGGTAGAAGCACCCAAGACTCCATAAACAGATGACTAGATAAGCAAAAGGTGGTATAAACATATAACAGAATATTATTCAGCTATAAAAAGGAATGAAGTTCTGATATACATTACAACATGGATGAACCTGGAACACATTATGCTCAGTGAGATAAGCCAGATACAAGTTAATATAATATTCCACTTACATGAGGTATCTAGAATAGGCAAATTCATAGAGACAGAAAGTTGAATGGTGGTTTCCAGGGACAGGGAGGAGGGGAAATAGGGAGTTACTACTAAATGGTTACAGGGTTTCTGTTGGGGATAATGAGAAAGCTGACTATCAAGAAAAACACTTTTGAATGAGGAAGAAAAAAATGACTTTGCAAATGACCAATCACTCATAAATTTGCAGTCAAATGACCAAACCTAGAAGCAATAATATCCCAGTAGCAGGAACACACTTAGTTCCCAGATCCTGGTTTCTAAATAGCATTTATCAATAAAAGAAGCCAGGGCTCCTCGGAAAACTGGCTGATTCCTGTGCTGGAGCAGGGAAAAATAAGACGAGTCTGGAACATCTTGTGGTACCAGAAGCAGTTTTAAAAAAACAGAGATGGGCCATATTAAATGGATATAGGTGCCAACCTGACAGAGCTGTCAGTGGCCCAAAGAGAAAGGACTGTAGCAAGGAAACAAATAACAACAGTATTAGATTATAATCCAAATAATTAAATTAATATCCACAAGTCCATATTGATAGTAATAAATGATTAAGTAACCAAATAAGGGAAACTCTTCCTTATAGAGGAATTCTTCTTCTTCTTCTAACTTAACAAAAAATACAGACAGGGTCTTGCTATGTTGCCCAGGATGGTATTGAACTCCTGGGCTCAAGCAATCCTTCTGACTTGGTCTCCCAAAGTGCTTGGATTATAGGTATGAGCCACCACACCCAGCCCAGAGGAATTTAAACTAACAAATGTAGGGGGAGCAAGAGAAATAGAAAATAACAATTAGACCACCACAGTAATAAATAATTGATACAGGCAAGAGTTACTGATGAATGCTAAAATTAGTGGGCAAAAGTTTAAGGAGAAACAAGGATTTGCAGAGCTTCATATATTAATTAACTACAAAGGAAAAAATAGTAACTCTTCTTTTTAAGATAAAGAATAAACATGAACAACTATGATCTGTTTCAAATCTATTTTTCCATTTCTTCTCTAAGTTTATAACTCTAGCGCAACACTTGGCTGTTTCCCAGCTACCCTCTCCATTTTCCCAGTGTACTGATCTTTAATAAGCTTTTCTCTCATGTAAATAAGAATTTTTTAATAGTGATGCCATGGACATTTCGGATTAGGTAAGTCTTTGTTGTGTGGAGCTGTCCTGTGCATTACAGGTTGTTTTGTGGCAGCCCTAATTTCCACCCACTAGGCGTTGGTAGCACCCCAGCTCCCTGGCTGTGCTGCTAAAAAATGTTTCCAAACATTGCCACATGTCCCTGGGGGACAAAAATGGCCCTCAGTTGAGAAACATTGATCTAAATCCTTATCATTCTTCATAGTTCAGCTGAAATGTCACCTTTTTCATGAAGTCCTCCCTTGTTATCTCAAATGGAATTATTCAGTCCTATGTTAACATGCTAAATTTTTAAAAGCAGTGTTTTTAATATATCAGTCATTATATTTGGCCCTGAAGTATTAATATATGTATATACTCCTTATTAGAATTTCTTTTTTTTTTTTGAGTTGGAGTCTCACTCTGTCGCCCAGACTGGAGTGCAGTGGCCGCTCCCGGCCACCGCAGCCTCGACCTGCTGGGCTCCGGCGATCCTTCTGCCTCAGCCTTCCGAGTAGCCGGAATTACAGGCATGTGCTACCATACCTGGCTGATTTTTTGATTTATTGTAGAGATGAGGTCTTGCCTGCCCAGGTGGGTCCCGAAATTAGAATTTCTTAGGGGTAGAAAAAAACTATGTTTCAGACACTTTTACAGGCCCTTACAACACCATTTGTTGTCTTTAGTGAAGCAGGTACTCAACAGAAGTTAACAAGATTAAATAAAATTAGTGAGAAAGCTACTTAATTGAACTGAGTTTTAGTTTTTAATTTTCCTCTCAATATATTATATTTTAAAGAGCAGTTTAAATAGGATAGCAATATATTATATTTAAAAACACAGTGTAGTAGTACTTTGCTTGAATTCCATATTTTGATAAAAAGTCAATCTTTGTGGAAAATTTACAGTTCTGTTCTAGAGTTTCTTTTCTTTTCTTTTTTTTTTTTTTGAGAGTTGGTGTCTCACTGTTACCCAGACTGGAGTGCAGTGGCACACTCTGGCCACCGCACAGCCTCAACCTGCTGGGCTCTGGCCATCCTTCTGTCTCAGCCTTCCAAGTAGCTGGAACTACAGGTGTGCGCTACCACACCCAGCTAATTTTTTTTGATTTATTGTAGAGACGAGATCTAGCCAAGTTGCCCAGGTGGGTATTGAACCCGCAGGCTCAGGCAATCCACTCGCCTCGGCCTCCCAAAGTGCTGGGATTACAGGCTGAGCCACCGAGACCAGCCTGTTCCAGAGTTTCAAATGAAAGCAAGTATTCTTGAACTCAGAGTACAGTCTATATAACTAAAACACCTCTGCTTAGTTGCTTGATTAACCAAGAGAAACCAGTTTTGGTGCTAGATTTGCAAACATAAAATCACAATAACTAAAGAGTAGGTACCACACTGGAAGAAACCAATGAGGAACTCTAGCCATGAACAGAACAAGTCAAATAAAGACAGTTTACTTTTCTTCTTGAAGGTGCCCTGTGAACATCTTTTCATTTGAGTGTATGTTAATGAAATACTTTTATAAGAGGTCTCAGCAGTTCAAGTGTAGATATTTCTTGTTCTTCTAAGCTTTGCCTAATTTGAAACTTGCTCACTGACTGTACGAGTCACATGAATCTATATTTTATGTGAATTATGGGTAAAGCTGGAAAAAGGCAGCCATCTATAGGTTTGAGAGTAAAAAAGACAGTTCACAGAAAAATAAAAGAATCCTATCATTGGGCATTCAATTAAAAAAAAACTGACTTAATATAATTCAGTAAGGAATCAATCTCATGAAATTGATTATTCTAAGAACATCAGTATAGTAGAATTTCTTACCTATTATCATATGATTCTTGTTCTTTAAGATACTGTTGCATTAATTCTTCTTGTTTCTTCTTATCATATGATATTTTCTGTTCTGCCATCCATACCTAAATTAGTGAAGTTAAAAAATGTAAAGTAAATAGTTGGACTTAAATTAAATAGGAAGTCTGCTTTTCTTTTATAATAAAATATAAAACGCTATTGCTTACAGTTGACAACATAATCCAATTTGGTCATAATGACACCATCACAAAATAACCCCTGAAAAATCTGACTTGTGCCTTAAATCCAACCTTCAAACTCGCTAAGCTATCAGGCAAAAGTGTCAAACTTGAGAACCACTCGGAGCATATGTGGAACAACAGCTTCTTGCACTCAGTCCTTATGTTATTTCAGACAGCAGAACAAGCATCTCTCTACACAGAATGTTTAATCTATGTAACTATTTTTTGGTCATGTGCCTGACATCTTCACACCTTTGGGTTTTTAAAATTTTATTTTACAGTTGTGGGGTACATGTGAGGATTTGCTACATAGGTTCATTGTGTAAAGGCAAAATTTGGGCTTCTAGCAAGCCCTCTCCCCCCGGAGTAGTGAACATGGTACCCAATGGGTAGTTGTGTGCCCCTTATCCTCCTTCCCTCCCTCTTTTAGCAGTACCCAGTGTCTGTATCTCCTGCCTTTGTGTTTGACAACCATTCAACATAAACAGTAAGTCAAGCCTTTCTATCCAAACACACTAAGTTTCAAGGATGTAAGTTTGAGGACACTTACACTGAGATAATTGTAACTATAAACTGTGGGGGGGGGAGACAAGTATGGGAAGGAGGGTGTGGGACAAGACTGCCATTACTCAATTTTAAAAGCAAAACAGGGGTAGTTATTTGTATTGTAGTAGCACTGAGATAGGAAGGGTCTATGGGGACAGTTTGAGATGTGAACAACAAGAATATGGAGATCAAAAACAAAAATAGAAATGAAAAAGAACCTGCTGAAAACAGAATGTATCTAAAATTTCTTTTGGAGCATGTTTCTAAAAGTTTATTCCACTGCTAGTAAGAGAAAAATCTATACTTCCAGCACATGTCTGGAATTTTCACTGAAGCCCACAATGTAAACAGTCCAACAGAAAACTGCAAGACCTCATTGGCTGGCAGAATAACATACTACTTATAACAGAATACCATTTATCTAAAGCTTTAGATTTTACAAAGTTATTTCAGTCTCAATTGCTCAAGAGCCCAAATACATATTGAGTACTTATCATGGACTGGAATAAGAAGTAATAAAACATATTCCTGCCTTCAAAATCCTCAGAATCTGCTAGTCAAAAATCATAATGACTTTGCTGCTAGTAGAAAATCATAATGACTTTGCTGCATGTTTAAATTATTTCATAATTAAAAATAATAATTAAGCTTGATTATTTGGCCAAAGATATATAAAGATAAAGAAACAGAACACGACAGTGATTAACTTTGGGGGGGCAATGGGGAAAACCAGCATTAGAGAATGCTATATAGCAATTTTTACAAGTTATTTATATTCTAAATTAACTAACCATATTCACAGGAAGCCAGTGTTACACATTTTTGTATATCCTTCCCAAAATGGTCTAATGTACATATATATATACATTCTTTTTAAATAAGTGGTAACATACTTCACAAATACACAAAGAGAATACATATAAAATTCTATACCATGCAGATAATTCTCCGATCAGTAAACAAAAGCTTTCTTCTCTTTTTGGGGGTTGGGGTTTCATATTATTCTATTATGGGGTTATACTATAACTTATCATTTATTTAAGCAGTCTCCTACTGTACTGATGGGCGTTTAAGAAACTTCCTATATTCTGCTATTACAAACTCTGCTGCAAGAAAGAACTCTATAAACAGATAACTTCACACATTAAACACGGTTTTGAAACAGATGAAGACTGCCAAGTAAAAAACAGGACAAGATATTACTGGCAGAGGTAACAATTCAAGCAAAGGTCCAAAGGTGTAAAAGAGAAAATAAGTAGTTTGATATACCAGAATATAAAACCTGAGGTGGGAAGAGCAGTAGGGAATGAAGAAATAAGATGGAGCCAGACTGCTAGGACTTAATCCTATACAATTTTAATAAGGAGCTGGAAGTGATAAGATTTGTGCTTTAAAGACTAGTCTAGAGAAACAACTTACGTCCACACAATGGAATATTACTCAGCAATAAACAGGAATAAAGTACTGATACAAACTCTACCATGGATGAACTTCAAAAACATGCTAAGTGAAAGAAGTCAGTCACAGAAGATCATGTATTGCATGATTCCATTTATTTGAAATGTCCAGAATAGGCAAATCCACAGAAACAGAGTAGACTAGTGCTTGCCCAGAGATGGGAATGGGGCAGGGTGGGGGGTTGAGAAATAGGGAGTGACTGTTAACAGTTTTGGGGGTTTCTTTTTGAGGTGATGAAAATGTTCTAAAATTATTTGTGGTGATGACTGTACAACTCCATGAATATATTAAACCTCATTGAATTGTACACTTTAAACAGGTGATTGTATGATATGTGAAATTATCTCAGTAAAGCTATCAAAAAATGACTATTCTGATGCTTGTGTAGATAATAGATTTGAGAGGAGTCAAGACTGGAAGGAGAAAAACCAGTTAGGAACGACAACAATCTTGGTGAAAGGTGATGAGGTCAAAACTAAGATACAGGCAGTAGTGACAGACATTGGATATGGATTCAAGAGACACTTGGAAGGTAAGCCCAATAGAATTTATTAGCTGACTAAATACAGGAGTGATGCTGAGGTTGAGAAACTCATGGCTAGAGCATACATTCTTAATAGGGAAGATATTGCTGTCCCCCAAGGGGCAGATAATTGGTACCTGGGGGAGATGGCAAAAAAAATCATCTTACTCTTTTAATGTAAATGTTTACATAGATTGTCATAAACAGATAAACAGTATTAAAATTTCATGGGGGAATAATTAGAAACGTGTAAATAGCCTATTTCTTAGGAAGGCAATAATGAAAAAAGTTGAGAAATAGTGGTCTGAAGCGAGGGTATATAGCAAAACATCATCACTACAACTGGTTTTTAAAACCACTAAAAGCTTAACTCATTTTCATAAGATTGTAGGTAGGGGAGTTTTTTTTTTAAAGATGTGGGGTAAAATTCGGGGTTAGATATACAAATGTCAATTATGCAGGTACCCTTGTTGATGGGGTGTGCCCCTCCCTCCCCTGGCAGTTTCCCTCGACTGCCAATCCCACCCCCCCTCCCCGGGCAGTTTCCCACTACTGTCAGTGGTAGGGGAAATTAACAGTTTATTGAGCATCTCCTCTATGTAGTGGGCACAATAATAGGTGGTCACTTTGTTTCAAATTCCTTTATCTACACCATTTCACTTAATCGTCACAATTTTACAATTCAATCATCCTTAATTTATAGGTTAGGAGACTGAGAAACAAAGATATTAAATATTTTGTGGAATGTCTTAAGGTTAAAGTGACCGTGCTGGAGTAACTCGAATCCAGATCTGATTCTAAAGCCCTAATTCTTTCTATGTCACCATTTGCTTTTTGATTGCTATGAGATTCAGCAAAGTACGGCACCCAATAGACTTGTAAGTATTTAGGACGTTAAACTTCAATGAGGTCATCAAACAGACACTACATTATCGAGTAGATTTCTCTTTTAAGCTCCATCTTAAATAAACTGGAGTCTTCTTTGTCCAGAAGATCATCGATCAGAAGCCGTGATCCCTGGGATCAGTAAAAACCAAACCAGAATCCGCTAAGGAACTCTAATATCAGTCTCCATGTTATGTGGATTTGCACTCCGGCCGAAAAAGCTCCTAGGCCGCCCGTCTCCTCGATGTAGAATAAACTTCGAGGACCCGCTTCATCGGCGAGTTGCTCAGCAGAGAAGAAGGGGCCAGAACACCAGGGCTTTAGGCCAGGAGAAGAGGGGGCTGTCCTGGGAAGATGTCAGAGGCACCACCACTCCCACCTCCAGCAGCCTCTGGGAAGCCAGCCTCCAGGCCCAGCTCCCTCCCGGGGTCTCTTTACTCACTTTTTTGATGTTGGATTTCGAGGCGGGATGAAAGTCCTTCTTGCACATGAAGTTGGCGAACGATTTCCCCATCTTGGAGCCGGAGGAGGGAAAGCAGCCTTCAGACCTAAGCCGAACGTAAACAAACTCTGCTGCCGAACCGGAACTGCGCGACCAGCGGCAGCGGGAACTTCCGAGGTCAAAGGTGACAACTTCCGGCGACTGGCGCCTGCGCCCGCCGCCCCCCGCTTCTAACCCCCTGTCACTTCGGGTAGCAGGGAGGCAAGGTGAGGGGCGTGCACGGGGAAGGGGCGTGCAGAGTTGAGGTCGGATCTAGGAAGACCGACTGGGACGGGGCGCTGCTTGACTGGGAGCCACGAGCCCAGCTGCGCCAGCTGCCATCTGAGCGCTGCCGGCGGAGGTGCGGGGTGGGCGGCGGCGGCTCCTCTGCAAGAGGTGCTTGAAGTTCCAGCCCACGATTTTCTTCTCTCTTTTGGAGACAGGGTCTCGCTCTGTCGCCCGGGCTGGAGTGCAGTGGCGCGAGCATACCTCACTGCGGCCTTGACCTTGACCTCTGAAGTTCCTGGGCTCAAGCGAGCCTCTCGCCTCTCGCCTCGGCCTCCAGAGTAGCTGGGACTGCAGGCGCGCGCCATCACGCCCGGCTAATTTTTATTTTTTGTAGAGACAGGAGCTCGTTCTGTTGCCTAGGTTTCTCTCGAACTCCTAGCCTCAGCGATCCTCCCGCCTCGGCCTCCCAAAGCCTTAGGATTACAGGCGTGAGCCACCACGCTCGGCACAGCCCATTACTTTCTTTGAACTCTGACTCGAGTTGCAAAAACTTCTGCACCGGTTTTCTCGTTTGTGTTATGGAGATAGTAGTTCTCACCATAACGGTGGTACGTTTTGTGAGGCTCCAACACCTGTGATGTTCCTGAAAGTGCTCGGTGAACTAAAAGTGTATAAAATAGAATGACAGCGGGCTCCACACGAGTAGAGGCCCTGTCTATTTTGTACCTGGCTGTTTCCAGCTGTACAGTGCCTGGCACAGAGAGATGTTCAATAAACAAACCTTTGCTGAATGATGAATTTGCGTTCGGCGTTAGTAAAGGCTCTCAAGGCTTCACCTCATGAACTACACGCCCTTCGAACAGGGCGGCACGTTTCCTTAGCTTTCCCTACGACCCCAGTTAGCTCAGGATACCTAGCAAAGCTTGATAGCCCTTGGGACTCCATGGTTTGAGTGGAGGTGGGTGCTACTGTTGTAGGTGATTCACCAACCAAGTCCTCTAGGGGTGATGTTAAGAATAAACCATGGTGGCTCACGCCTGTAATCCCAACACTTTGGGAGGCCGAAGCAAGAGGATTGCTTGAGTACAGGAGTTCGAGACCAGACTGGGCAACAAAGACAGCCCTTGTCTCTAAAATCAAAAACAGCTGGGTGTGGTGGTGTACGCCTGTAGTCCCAGCTTCTTGGGAGAGTGAAGCAGAAGGTTCACCTGAGCCCAGGAAGTCGAGGCTGTGGCCCTGTGATCATGCCACTGCCCTCCAACCTGGGCAACAGAGTGAGGCCCTGACTCAAATAAAAAAATAAGCCTTTTGTGAGAAATTTACTCTTTTATGAAATAATATTAACAGCTTTTGCATGTGTCTACTATGTTTCAAACACTTTGCAGAACGCTCTACTTCTTATAAATTCTCATGATAGCCCCATCAAATAGTATCTTTTACTTTACTAGTGAGACAGGAGACATAGAGAGAGATTGTTTTATTATTATTATTTTTTAAACTGGAGTCTCTGCCGCCCAGACTGGAGTGCAGTGGCATGCTTACGGCCACCCCAGCACTGACCTGCTGGGCCACTGCGATCCTTCTGCCTCCGCCTTCCAAGTAGCCAGAACTACAGGCGTGCGCTACCACCCGGCTAATTTTTTTGATTTACTGTAGAAACGAGGTCTCACCATGTTAAAGATTAAATAGCCTGGCAAAGTTATGTAGTGGTGGAACTAACTCTGGAACCCAAACAGAAGGAGTTCCAGAACATAAAGGTTGAAATACACAAAATAGCAAAAGATTGTGATTGCTGTCTTCCAATTACCGGGAAGAGAAAAACTCCTTGTAGTTTCAGGCTGAAGTTGTTTCTTTAGTCATTTTGTTTTCTTTTTAATGAAACATTTGTTACATTTAAATTTTATTTTAAAATTGCTAGCATCTGCTTGTGCTAAGCCATTCTAATGTTTGGACATTATTAAATAAGGGAAAGAAGGAAACTCTGTAACTATGTTCATTCTGAAAGCAAAATAAAAATACCGGACACTTAAGAGTATTACTAAAACTGAGGATTTAAGATTTTCCAAAATACAAATGCATTTAGATACTAAATTATATAACCAGGATTTTAAAATTATATATGTGAACTTTCTCCTGGAAATATCAACAATTTGGAATTATATTGACATTTTTTGGTTTGAATCAGTGAGTATGTTACAAAATTTCAGTTTTATTAGTATTATAATCTGTGTGTATTCTTCCCCAACTTGAAGGAGATCCCTTTTTCCTTCTTTGAGGAAAAACTGGCTAAATGGAATTTTTTCCCATAAGTTCCAGCAAAGAGAATACAAAGATTAATAAGACATAACTCCCAGCCCTCAAGAATCTCATTGTCCAGAAAGGGATGCAATATGTACGCAAATATATATATATTTGTATATATATATATACACAAATATGTACATAATTATAGTATAATATAGCCTTTACAACAGTAGAGCTAGATACAGGGATCTCCAAATATGGAAATAGTGAAAGCATATTCAGGGAAGAGGTCAGGAGAGAAAGATCTTAAAGAGTAAATTTGAACTATAGATTAGAAGAAGGTGGTTCTCATTGCTGTTTTCTCACTGACTCTTGTAATAAAAGATTGAGTCTCCGGTCATATTCTTATTGATTTTTTTTACTACAGTATATGAAATTTAAAACTTTAATGAACATCCTTAAGTAGATATGGCAATAACATCCTTTGGTCACTGAGTAAAAGTCTTTGTTTTTATAAACTTTAAAATATTTTCTCTTTTTTTATTTTAAAACTTCTGTATGATTTTTTGTTTTTCAAAAGAAAAATGGAACCTTTTTCTTGTGACACTTTTGTGGCATTACCTCCAGCAACAGTTGATAACAGGATTATATTTGGAAAAAACTCAGATAGACTCTGCGATGAGGTACAAGAGGTAGTTTATTTTCCTGCTGCAGTTCATAACCTGGGAGAACATCTTAAGGTAGGTGAAATACATGTTTTGTTAGCAATACGGGTTTTTTAATATCATAAAGTCATTCCTATCATTAGCAATTTGGCAGAGACTATAGAAGTTAACATTCAAGAATTTAAATATAATTTAAAATTTGAGTCAGAAGTAAACTGCTGGTCTTTTATTTTCAGTGATTTGGAAGAAACAAATAACAGAAATAAAAAGTGTTTACTCTTTGATCAAATATTTGAATGCTTTCCATTTGCAAGCATATTAGATAGGGCAAGGGATTTAAAGCCAGCTGTCAAGGCTTGGATTCTGTCTTCCAGAAGCTTAGTGTCTAGCACAGAAATAGGATATGTAAGCAGCTATCCCTATCATAAAGGAGGGTGGTTTAAATGCTAAATCGAAGTAAAGGAATATGCTGTGGCAGCAGAGGAAAAGGAACACTAAATTCAGATTAAGGATCAAGGAAGGCTTCATAGGAGTCATGGTTAACTGGAGTTTGATGGACAAAATGGATTTTGATTCTGAGTTGATGTAGGTGTAGGTTCTGATTGATGTAGAAAATGAAAGTCACTCCAGACTCTCCTTTTCAGTTTTATAACACATCAAAAAAGATTTCTTAGGCCCCACAATAACACTATCAGCATGCATTTTATGCAGTCACTTGGAAGTATATACATTAATGAAAAGATATACTTTAAAAATCCATTTAACATGGAACTTACAGTGAGTTTCATATTATGCTTTTGTTGTTAATTTATACTTTTTGAGTTTATTTTATTGATAGTCTAATATTAAAATATATTAAATATTGGATTTTTTCTGTATACTATGCCATATTTTCTTTCTTTTACTTAGACTATTTATTCATCCATGATACCATTTCCACTTTATTGCTTCATATTGAAATCTATCCTATTCTGTAAATCTGTGGTTCTCATTCTTTCCATGGTGGTGGACATACCTGATGAATTACTTTGACATGTGACATGGGATTCTATGGCAGTACACTTGAATTTAAGGGCTACCTTATGGGTACTTATATCACTAATCAAGAAACACTGAACATTGAAGTTGAGAACTGCTTCCTTAAGCTTCAACTCATATACACTTCCTCTATGAAAATATTTCAAGATATCACAACTAGAAACCGTCTCATCTGAGCTTCTATGATGCCTCATGTTAACATCCCCTTATGGCCCTTATACTTTATATTTTGTTGTGTCTTAGTTAATGTACAAGTCAGTTTCTTGAAAGTGAGGACTGTATCTGTTTCATCTTTATAATTAATGTGTCTCTTGGCAAAGGGCTTTATAATGGGAGATGCTCAGCAAGTATTTGAATGAATAAATGCTTTAGGTCAATTCTGAATATGTTTTAAAGGTAATATCTTTATTATTGAAAATTTCAATTGAGTTATATTTCATTTACATCTTTCATAATGGTCATGTCTTCTGATTGATTTTTTTAAATTCTGGATTTTGATAACTTTTCTGGTTTTGTGGTTCTTGCTATGACTTTTTTTTTTTTTTTTTTGCAGTGTACTTATATAGAAATTGAGCAAGTTCCTGAAACATATGCTGTTGTGCTTAGTCGCCCAGCTTGGTTGTGGGGGGCAGAAATGGGGGCCAATGAGCATGGAGTTTGCATTGGGAATGAGGCTGTATGGGGAAGAGAAGAAGTTTGTAATGAAGAAGCACTGTTGGGCATGGACCTTGTCAGGTGGCTTTTCTATTACATTTTGCACTTAGAGAACTTGTCTAGATTTTAAATTTTGATGTAACTCTTACCTATTTTATTTATTTTTTGAACTTTGATACATTATAGTTTGTGTCAAAAATGCTTTAGACTACCAGCATGCATTTTCATTACTCTCAGATTATTTAATTGGGAGAAGGGAAGGGGTTGGAAATTATGATTCATTGGAGGTACCTAATGTGTTTTACCATACCTTAACTAAGTCTCACAGTAATGAGTTATTATGCTTATTTTATGGGTTAAGGTAACTTGCCAAAAAATTACCAAGTTGGAATTTGAATATAGGTGTGTTTGACTCTAGAAACTTTATTTTCATGATTCCAAACTGACTTCAGAAAGAAAAGTTTTAAAGGTTAGATTTCGTTTTATCTGTTAACTGAAAGAATTTTTACTTTGAATGATACATAAAATCTCATGAGCATGAAATTATCAAGAAAAATAATAGAAATGTATTTTAATCTGAGAAATTTAATATTTTTATTTTAGACTTGGCCTTGAAAGAGCTGATACAGCTGAAAAAGCCCTAAATGTCATTGTTGATCTACTAGAAAAATATGGCCAGGGTGGAAACTGTACAGAGGGTAGTATGTTATTTAGTTATCACAACAGTTTCCTGATAGCTGATAGGAATGAAGCCTGGATTCTGGAGACTGCAGGGAAGTACTGGGCAGCAGAAAAAGTACAAGGTATGGGCAACTTTTTGTGATTTAATTTGTTTTCCAATTAGTAAAATATGCCCTTAACTGCAGCTATTGCATTTAATTGTCTTTCAAGACTTATAATATAGTGCAACAAAGGGTTGAACTGCAGGGGAAATTTAAAAATTGTAAAGAACAGTAAAAGAGTACGATAAAGAGCCTTCTTGAAAAAGGTAAATAGGTAGCATTATCTCTGGGAATATGAATGTCATCTAACCGTATCTACTTTCTTTGCAGCTGCTCTTGGCTGTCTTTAGTACTTCTTCACTTTCTAACAATCCCTTACCCTTTCTTTTTTTTTAAACTTTGGGCTGTGTTCCAGAATCTTACATGTAGGTGTGGAGGTGAGGAAGTGGGAGTGTGGTTAGGGACAGATATCCATAGATTAGTGGTTAGAAAGGATATATTAAGACAGTAGTAAAACATACACATTCATGCCATTGAATAAAACAATACAATTCAATTGTTTTCGAATGCTTTGACTTTTCTTTCCCATGGTTTCTTTGTGATCATATATTCCTTTAATTTTTCAAGTGAGCAAAGCCAGAGATATAAAGTGACTAAAGGTGGTGAATGAAAAACTTGGAACTTAACTCTTTCAATCCTGATTCTTACTTCAGTGTTCTTTCACTAAAGCACAGCCTTGTGATCAAGCATAAACATGTGCTTTTTGTGTATTTACCTCCTGGACTCCTCACCTTATTAGGCAGATAAGATACACATGTGAAAATGTTAAATGGTGCATGAATTATACAGACACACAGACTGTGAACATTTAGATAAGGAAAGATTACTGTGAGCTAGAGGAGTTCAGAAAGCCTTCATGAAGGCAGGCTTCAGCTTTAGAGGATTTGGATGTCATTTTTCAAAATAGGTCATTGCCAGTGACTTAATGGACATTTTATTCTTTGCATCCATGATTATTAACAAACAACATTGAACTTAGACTGTTTTTTCTAATTGTGATATTTGGCCTGATTGAACTCTTTTTATTTTATTAAATGTGCTACATGCAAAAGAGAAATGAATAAATACATTCTGTTGAAAAAGTCCCACCTGGCTATCCAGAATGAACACCTTCGATGGGTCCGATTATTTAGTTATAGATTAATTTTGCCAACTGTTATCTCTTTCTATTACTAAATGAGCCCAAGAACTTAATTGTTAAACTATAGGGAATTATCTATTAGAAAATTCTTTTTCTACCTTTGATTCTGTCATGATTCAAGTGTGGTTTTTGCAGTGAAAATATTCCAAGTATCACTTTATTAAAGTAACTTAATTGATTTGTATTTGGCAGGCTGTCATTTTAATTGATTTTAAAACAGTATCAGTCTTGGTGACCTGCACCTATAGTCTAGCTATTTGGGAGGCTGAGGTGAGAGGAACTCTTGAGCCCAGAAGTTCAAGGCTGCAGCGAGCTATGATCGTATCACTGCACTCCAGCCTGGGCAACAGAGTAAGATTCTGTCTCTAAAAAGTAAATTTTTAAAAAATTATCAATGTTCATGTATTATGAGCTGTTTCATTTATTATAGTCTTTTTGGAACATGCTTTTTTTTTTTTTTTTGAGTTGGAGTCTTACTCTGTCGCCTAGACTGAGTGCAGTGGCCGCTCCTGGCCACCACAGCCTCGACCTGCTGGGCTCCGGTGATCCTTCCGCCTCAGCCTTCCAAGTAGCCGGAATTACAGGCATACGCTACCACGCCCAGCTGATTTTTTGATTTATTGTAGAGATGAGGTCTCGCTGCCCAGGCTGGAACATGCTTTTATTTTTCATATTTTGGTTTAAAATTTTGTTAATAGCTTAATAAAATTTTTTGGAAGTCTTATATTTCTGCTTTAGATTTAAATATGACTATTTTTTTAAAAAAGTAATTAATAGAAAAGACTAATATCTAGAATATATACAGAACACTTAAAACTCAACAATAAACAAGTCATCCAACTAGAAAGCAGGCAAAAGATATGAAGGGACATTTTGCCCAAAGGAATATACAGATGTCAAATAAGTACATGAAATGGTGCTCAGTATCATTAGCCATAAGGGAAATACAAAACTCCAATGAGATTTCACTATACTTCTATCACAATGGCTAAAAAAAAAATAATGGCATACCAAATGCTAGCAAGAATATGGAGACTTGATCATTCATAATTGCTAGTAAGAATGTATGGCCAGCAACTCTGGAAGATAGTTTGGCAGTTTTTTTAAAAAACTAGACACGCAACTACCATACAACTTAGCAGTTGCACTCATATGCATTTATTCTAGAGAAGTAAAAACTTACATATATTTACACAAAAACCTGGACACAAGTATTTATAGCAGCTTTTCTCATAATGACCAAAAACTGGAAAACAGTTCAGATGTCTTTTAACTTGTGAATGATTAACAAACTGTAGTTACATTTATACCATAAAATACTACTCAGCAATAAAAAGGAATGAACTGTTGATACATACAGCAACCTAAATGAATCTTCAGAGAATTGTGCTGAGTGAAAAAAGCCGAAAGTTTATATACTGTATTATTTCATTTACATAACATTCTTGAGATGACAATTATAGAAATGGAGAACAGGCTAGAGGTTGCCTGGGGTGAATGAAGGACCGGGGGTGGGAGATGAGTGGATTTGGTTATAAAAGGGCAACATGAGGGATCCTTGTGGTGGAAGTATTCTTTACTTTGTATCAATACCAATATTCCGGTTGCGATATTATACTACAGTTTTGCAAGATGTTTCTATGGGGGAAACTGGGTGAAGGGTACACAGTATCTCTTTGTATTATTATTATTATTATTATTATTATTTTTTTGAGTTGGAGTCTCACTCTGTTGCCCAGACTGGAGTGCAGCGGCATGCTCCGGTCACTGCAGCCTCGACCTGCTGGGCTCTGATGATCCTTCCACCTCAGCTTTCCAAGTAGCCAGAACTACAGGCGTGTGCTACCATGCCCAGCTAATTTTTTATTTATTGTAGAGACAAGGTCTCACCAAGTTGCCCGTGTGGGTCTCGAACCTACAGGCTCAGGCAATCCACTCACCTCGGCCTCCCAAAGTGCTGGGATTACAGGCTGAGACACCAAGCCCGGCCTGTATTATTTCTTATAACTGCATGTGGACCTATAATTATGTCAAAATAAAAAGTTTAAGAAAGTAATTAATTTATCTTTTTAAATGTGTAATAGATCACATAGCACAAAATTTAAAAGTCTGTATTTACATTTAAAATGATTAAGAATCATAATGTACAAATAGACACTTTATGTTAAATATGACTTTTTTCCCCCTTCCCCTCTTCTTCTTTGAAAATAGAGAGAATTCGTAATATTTCTAATCAGCTTTCTATAACAACCAAGATTGATCGGGAACACCCAGACATAAGAAACTACGCTAAGCAGAAAGGTTGGTGGGATGGTAAAAAGGAGTTTGATTTTGCTGCAACATACTCTTATCTTGACACAGCCAAGATGATGACTTCATCAGGCAGATATTGTGAGGGCTACAAGCTTCTAAATAAACACAAAGGTAATTTTATCATTGAAATAATATCTGAATGACAAATTATATTTTGTGTAACTGTAATGTGGGAATAATGAAATCTGTTTTGAAGTATTATACTTAATAAAAACATAGTTTTATTAAAATGGAAAACATTGTGATATTTACTATAAGCTATTTTTTTAGATAAGTGAAGTATTGTGAGAGGGTCATGATTGTTTTGAAGGCTAAGTTCAGATTCTCAATCCTCAGAACATTTTTTTGGTTACTATTAGTTTTTTTAAAAAATTGGGATTACTTTTCTTCTCACAATTCATTGGAACATGGAGACATGGCTTCTTTGACTATGCTGCTGCTGCTTTATTTATCTTTTGATAGTACTCTTATTGGTTCTTATTACAAAGGTTATATGTTGAACTTCTGGCCAAGAAGATAAACTGAGCAGATATAGGAATCCTCTCTTTCCACTCCAAAACTTTAGAAATGTTGGATAAAATATTTAAACGTTAAGGACAAGAAGCTATATACCTAGTTCAAATACGAGAAGAGGAAATCACCCAAAGTGAAAAGACCCATAGTGTTGGTAAAATTTGAGGTGTCTCCTTCCCACATCGTCCTCCTCATCTCTGTGTCAAGGGCAGGAATCTGGACCAGATATATGTTTTAGAGGCTAAGTATTAACATCTATGAGAATGTAGGAGTCTTGGTGAAAGAACCATTTGGAAAGCAGGATTCCTTATTAAGGCTACGATTCTGAAAAATGCTACTCTATTCCTTGCCCAGAGTTTTAGCCTGGAATTGAGCTGCCTGTTGCCCCAGCCTATAGATCAATACTGCCTCCTGTGAGAGATTGAATTCTAAACCACATGTAATTTGTGGGCTCAGCTAGAGCCACCTGTGCGGTACTGAGAAACACTGGTTTGGAACCAGTAAACTACACAAGATCCTGGCACACCTGTATTTCTATACCCACTATGTGACTATTTGATTTGACAGATATTTGTATTTTACTAAAATTTCCCATCCAAATGGGAAATCTGCTATAATGAATCTACATGTTGTTGCCATTGAAAACAAAACTTTCCCATCCAAATGGGAAATCTGCTATAATGAATCTACAGGTAATTGCCATTGAAAACATGTAAGTTACATGGTGGTTGAGATGAAAGGATATAGTTTCTACATCTGCTATTATGTCCTCAAGTTCACTGATACCTTCTGCATTATTTAGTCTGCTGTTGATCTCTACTGTAATATTTTTACTTCAGTCATTATTTTTTCATCTCTATAAATTACTTTTTTTTTTTTAAGTTTTAAAACAAAGTTTCTTAGAGAAAGAAGGGAGAAAACAAAGGGAGACATGCCAGAGCTAGTGACATGGGTGAGAGAAATCACCCTTTGGTTCTTTTTATATAACTTCCATTT
Organism: Carlito syrichta; assembly: GCF_000164805.1. Lineage (NCBI taxonomy): Eukaryota > Metazoa > Chordata > Mammalia > Primates > Tarsiidae > Carlito > Carlito syrichta. The sequence continues at coordinate 436,707 of NW_007252089.1, forward strand.
CTCTATTTATTACCTTCAAGTTTTAAAAAATCCTTGAGCATATTTAGCATATTTATAATAGCTGTTTTGGCATCCTTGCTTGTTAACTCCATTATTTCTGCAATTTCTGGGTCTGTTTTTGTTGACTTAATCTTCTAGATTTCGGTTGCATTTTCCTGCTTATTCACATGTCTAGTGATCTTTGACTAGATGGTGTCCATTGTGATTTTCTTTGTGTTAAATTTTGTTTTCTTCCTTTAAGTAGTGTTGGACTTTGTTTTAGCAGTTAGTTAAGCTACTTAAGAAACAGTTTCATCTCTTTGAAGCCTGTTTTTAAGCTTTTCTAGGATAGCTCTAAAGTAATCTTTATTCTAGGGCTACTTTAGTTCCACTACTAAGGGATGTGATCCTTCTGGGATTTCCACTGAATGTGCTGTGTATTAAATGAGGTCACCTTACTCCAGCTGTTGGGAACTTGAAAGATTCCCAGCCTTGCATTAGCTTTATGAACTTTTAAGAACTTACAGTGGCTGGTAGTTTCTCTTTCCTTAAAATTTGTTCTTTGCTTGGCCTTGTGGAGTTTCACCCTAAGCACGTGTGCCAACTAGTATTCTGCCAAAGGCTCAAGGAAGCCATTATACAGATTTTTAGAATATTTTCTTCGGGTATCTCTCTCCTCTCTGGTGTTCTGCTCTACTCTAGCCACCCTGGCCTCCCTCAACTTTGATCTCTGCTTCTTCAATTTAGAGTGACCTTGGACTATGTCTTGGCTCCCTCTCCCTGCACTGTGGGCTAAAAATTACTTCCAAAAAGAAAGTCACTGTGATGGTAGTGCTTACCTTGTTGGTTTCCTTTCTCTCAGGGATCATAACCTTGTATTACCTGTTGTCCAATGCCTACAACATAGTTGTATTTATTTTGTCCAGTTTTCTGTGTGTTTATAGTAGGAGGGTAATTCTGGACCTTTGCTCTTTCATGATTAGAAGCAGAAGTCCTATTCACATTATAAGCTGGGCATGGTGGCACGTGCCTTTAG
>NW_007252089.1:437741-440654 GCF_000164805.1 Carlito syrichta
TCTGTGTGTTTATAGTAGGAGGGTAATTCTGGACCATGCTCTTTCATGATTAGAAGCAGAAGTCCTATTCACATTATAAGCTGGGCATGGTGGCACGTGCCCTTAGTCGTAGATACATAGGAGAGTGAGGCAGGAGGATTGTTTGAGCCCAGGAGCTTGAGGCTGCAGTGAGCTATGATCATGCCCCCCCTGTACTCCAGCCTGGGTAACAGAGTAGGATCTTGTCTCTGAAAAAATGAAGAACAACAAAGCATAGTTAAGATGGAGAGGAAAATGTCAGAAATCCTAAGGTTTAGGGTAATTGGACAAAAGAAAGAAAACCCAACAGAAATAATTCCAAATTACTTAGCCAGTGCATCCTAATAATTGATTCTGTTATTTTTAACTAAGAATAACTGAACCATTCATTTGAAATGCATATATGATTATAATAATAGATAAATCTGACATGAAATTTACTTTTTCCCAAATAGGAAGTACAGTTCATACAGCTTTCTGCGCTTTGCCAAAAGAATATTTGTCTAATACTTTCATAGAAAATTGTCTACTACTATATTGTGGTTAATTTTTCCTATGATTTTTCTAGATAGAAGAGTCTACCTCTCATCTTTTCAACTATCCCTACCTGATAGCTATTAACTGTGCTGCCTGTATATCCAAATTCTATCTATATTCACTCGTGTATTTTAAATAACTAGCTTAAATTGCAGTGAAATTACACCCTGTGTTTTACATTCATTTTACTGAACCCTGCCACTGCAGTCTCAGCACTTATTCAGTGCTTGCTAGTGGATTACTTACAGCTATCCTCCTCAAGTGATCATGTAAATCCTCCTTTCATTTTGAGAATTGTAGGTTTTGAATACAGAAAATATTTTCCTAATACCTATATTATCACAGTGTTATGGTTCTGACACTGTTTTTTATTAAAACTTGCCACTTATAGGAGTTTAGATGTGAATCACTTTTCAAGCTCCCTAGGTGTTGAAGCTATGTGCCTGATAGATAGGTGTAGACAGTAGGCTTTTGCTTTATTATTTAGTTTATTATTAAGGGCTGGTCTTAGGTGAACTCTTTTTTTTTCCTTTGTTTTTCAAAATTAACAGAAAGATATTACTCCCATAACAAGTTATCTATACATTTAATAAGTTGTTTTTCTTGAATTTGAAATTATGGCTATATTGTGGAAAAACTGGGTAGGATGGTAGACTTGTAGAAATCTACTGTCAACATAAAGTAGTTGGTAGCTTGCATGATTATTGAGGGCAGAACGTTTGCTTATGTTATATGGAAGTCACTGTTAATTTGAAATGTTCCAAAATCACATTTTGAGTACAGACTTGCTGTGAGTGTTTTCTTGTCATCTCAGAGATTCTTGTGTTTTCACGCTCGATGTACTTTTATAAGTTGTTTTATTTTTCCTCCTTTACTGTCATTATAGTAGGGTTTTGGGAAAGAAGAAAGAAAAACCTGTGGTCAGTCAACCATGTTAAACATTTCTTTAGAACTAATTTCATGCAATAATTAAACATTTCCATATAAAGTATCTGAAAATATCTGTTGGAAGAAACTACATTTTTTTAAAAAACTGTACTTATTACAATATGGACCCACCACATTCTTTATTATGAAGAAATTGGTATCATCTCAGAGTAAAAAAGACTGATGTACTTAATAAATGGGAGACATATCAGTGTCGTGGTATGGCTAAAAAGCACAAGCCATTTACAAAGGAGTAGCTGGTATTAAACTAACCTTAAAAGAATAACTGGAATATCTGGAGGGAAAAACCCCTGGTGTTCGATGGCATGGATGAACACTCAAAACATTTAGGAGACCAAGAGCCTAGATCCCAGAGACTGAGAAAACACTGTCTACACTTTAAGAAGAGCCTGATTCAAAGTCAGTTTATCCTTAAAGCAATCACTGACTTCTGAGCAGCACAAAGGTAGGATGAGACACTGAGAAATCAAGCAGAAAGTAGCTGCTAAGTCCAGGCACAGTGACTCATGCCTATAATTCCAGAGCTTTTGGAGGCCAAAGTAGGAGGATCACTTTAGGCCAAGAGTTAAAGACCAGCTTGGGCAATGTAGTGAGACCCTGTCTCTACAAAATTTTTTTAAAAAATTGTTTTGATTAGCCAGATGTGGTGTTACGTGCCTATAGTCCTGGCTACTCATGAGGCTGAGGTGGGAGGATGGCTTGAGCTCATGAGCTACAGTGAGCTATGATTGCACCATTGGACTCCAGCCTGGTTGACAGAGTGAGACCTCATCTCTTAAATAAAAAAAAAAGAAAAAAGCAGCTAAGAGCCTTAGAAGCAAAATAGACATTTTGGCAGTCTCACTAGGTCTTAGGGACAAAAATTGGATTTGAGGGACAACCAAGAAGAAAAGGGCTGGGAAATACCCCAAACTTTCAGTTGAGATTCAGTTGACAAATAAAAAATAGGTAGAGAGTTAAACCTATTAACAACTCAAGAGAAAAGTAAGGATGATAACATGACTTAGTGCTTAAAAAAAATGACTTGAATATTAAAGGATTAAGAGGGGGACTTGAGAAACTGATGAAGTACTCAAATTTTTTTATTGATACATAATAGTTGTACATATTAATGGGATGCCTGTGGTATTTTGATGCATGCTTACAATGTGTAATGATCAAATCAGGGTATTTAGGATATCTATTACCTCAGACATTTATCATTTTTTTGTGTTCCTCAAATATTTTAATAAAAATTATCTTTTTTTACATGGTTGACTGATTTTTATTTATATTTATTTATTTTAATTTTAATTTTAAAGATGTGGGATATAGTTCCAGATTAGGTGTACAAATGTTCATTATGCAGGTACCCTTGTTGATGAGGTGTGCCCCTCCCTCCCCTGGAAGTTTCCCTCAACTGCCAATCCC
>NW_007252090.1:0-1455 GCF_000164805.1 Carlito syrichta
GTCTCATGCCCTGTTTAACTCATGGCATCTTATCAATAAATAGATTTTTGTCTCTGTTATTTTGAGTTTCTGTTTAGGTTTAAATTAATATAAAAATACTTCTATTCAATATACTTTACAGCTTACTTAACAATGTAAGGTCAAGAAAAAAGATGTTCAGTCACCTTATGTGACTTTTGCTGTTCTTTAATTGAGGACAAAGTCTGCTAAACATTTCCTGTTTTTCTTAGGCCATATGTCTACAATTTCAAAAATTTGTGCCAGTGCCTTGTTTAGATTGTAAAAGATTTATGTATGCATGTGGATGAGAAAGAACTTTAAAAAGAATATAGATAAATGAACTATAATTATTTGGAGCAGTGGGTGTATGGGTGATTTTTTTTCTTTCATTAAGAGTTTCCTTGATGTTTCTATTATAGGTGTGTACCCAGTAATTTTGGAAATGACTTTTAAGATAATATTTATAAGTATAAATGAACATTGTATTGTCAGTTGTGAAGGGAAGTTGCTACTCTTCTTATGTTAGTGAAATTGGTTAAATTTATATCCTCTCTTGTATTTAATTTTTTTTGCAATTAAATTACTATTTTGAACTTCCTTGTAAAATCTTAGTGTTCCTTGAATTTATAATGTAAAGTATTTAACTTTCAGGCTTCTGTTTCTTACCAACTTCTGTGCCCCAAAACATCCCTGTGCAGTGCCTAAATGTTAAATTCTGATCACGTGCAGTACAAGATGGGAGGTTTCTAGTCAGCATTCTAAGTTCAGAAACTTGTGTTCTGCAAGTTAACTCGCTCCGTCGGGGCCTAAAACCAGGCTTTTGGTGTTTAAGCCAAATAGTGTTATTTGACAGAAGCCAACTAAATCGTAAATGCTGCGACTCCTTCGACACACAGCTGTGTACTCGTGAATCATCTCGTGTCCACCCTACGTCAAAGACACAGCGAGCGCGGCGTTTCTGTTTTAGCGAAAAGGTGCGAAGCTCCGAGAGGTCTCCGGAAACCAGGAAGCTCTGCTGGAACTGCCAGGCCTCGACCGGGCGGCCGGGCTCCCTGGTCTCCGCGAGGCGGGGCTCTGGTCGCTGCTCCGCACGGCCGCTCTGCAGCCGCTCTGCAGCCCCTCCGCCTCGCAGCCGTCCCCCCGGCCCAGGTCCCCGGCGCCTCCCTTCACTCGCGTTTTTCCCACGTGCCGGTTCGCGCGCTTCCCGTTCTCCTCCAGCTCTTAGGCCTCAGCGAGAAAACGTGGCGTCTCGTTTATTTTGGGTATTCGTTGTCTAGAACTGTGCTTGGCACTTACTACATTTTAATTCGTTGTTCAACGAGTTTGTATCGAATATTATGAATCTGTTTTCTCCCAAAAGTCATGTCAGATTTACCTATTGAAATAGCACAGATCGTTTCTTTGAGTGAACTAGTGTGACACAGTTGATGAACATGACAGGAGCAGTGACTGATT
>NW_007252090.1:1475-4599 GCF_000164805.1 Carlito syrichta
ATCTTGCTTTTTTTTTTTTTTTTTGAGTTGGAGTCTCACTCTGTCGCCCAGACTGGAGTGCACTGGCAGGCTCCCAGCCACTGCAGCCTCACCCTGCTGGGGTCCAGCGATCCTTCCGCCTCAGCCTTCCAAGTAGCCGGAACTACAGGCGCATGCTACCACGCCCAGCTAAATTTTAAATTTATTGTAGAGACAGGGTCTTGCCAAGTTGCCCGGGTGGGTCTTGAACCCGCGGGCTCAGGCAATCCGCTCGCCTCGGCCTCCCAAAGTGCTGGGATTATAGGCCGAGCCACCGAACCTGGCCCGTAGTCACATCTTAAACATCAGTATACTTTTTCAGTAGTGCTGAGCTGTAGGATTAAAGCGTCGTTTCGATCTCTTTTTGAGCAAAACAGATACAGGCATACCTTGTTTTACTGCACTTTCCAGATACGTCATTTTTTACAAATTGAAAGCTTGTGGTAACCTGCAATTGAGCACGTCAGTTGGCGCCACTTTCCCAGCAGCTGTCTCACGTCGTGTCTCTGTGTCACATTTCGGTAATTCTTGCAGTGTTTAAGTGTTGTCATTGTTATCATTGTATTTGTTACAGTGATCAGTGATCTTTGATGTTACTGTTGTAATTGTATTGTGACACCATGGACTGTGCCCATGTAAGATGGCACTCTCAATTGATAAATGTTTGTGTTCTGAGTGCTCCACCAGTCAGCTGTTCTCCCGTCTCTCTCTCCCTTTCCTTGTGCCTTCCTGTTCCAACACACAATAATATTGAAATCGAGCCAAGTAGCGACCCTACAGTGGCCTCTGAGTGTTCAAGTGAAAGGAAGAGTTGCATGTCTCTCCTTTGAGACCAAAAGCGGGAAATGATTGTAAGTTCAGCAAGGAAGGCATTTTGAAAGCTAAGACAGGCCAGAATCCAGGCCTCTGGTGTCAGTCAGCCAAGTTGTGAATGCCAAGGAAAAGTTCTTGAAGGAAATTAAAAGTGCTTCTTCAGTGAACACCCGAATGATAAGAAAGTGAAACAGCCGCTGGGATGACAGGCACGGTGGTTCCCACCTGTAATCCCAACTAAGTGGGAGGCTGAGGCAGGAGGATTGCTTTTAGAAATGTTGTTACTGCAGTAGAAGCGGGTTCTTTGGGACGGCGTGGTATGATTGTGCTGTCCTGAGGCAGAGGTTTTTCTCAAGACACTAGTCTGTTTTGGCAGGAGCACCTTGCTTCATAAGCAGTTGGAGGAATGAAAAAGTTACTTGTGCATAGAGCGGATTGAATGCTGGCCTTGTAGCTACCCTTTTATTTCTTCACACTAGCATCAACTCCCCAATGTATTCAGTCAATTCCTTTTCTAGCTGGTGGCTAAAGGAGGGAAGAGTTCTGCTGCTTCTGCACCTCCGGGGCAGCCAGAGGGAAGCGGCTCTCCATCGAAGCAGCCCACGAGGTCTGTGGTTTCCGCGACGTCGGCTTTGAGAGAAGTGGGCACGGTGAGTAAACTATGATTTAGAACTAAACTGAATGCAATTACATTGATTCCTGATGTCCCTTTGGTTTTTTTAGGGAAAAAATTACTTTTTAAGAGTTTTTTGTTCTCTCAGAATATTGGAGCTTCATTGTTCATGGATGTTATATCTACAACCACCTGGTAGATGAATATGTATTAAAATGACTCTTTTTTTAACTTTAAAAGAATATTGAAAAATAAAATATATATAGAAATGTACCAAAAATAATACGACAACATTTTGATATCCAACCCTCATTTTTAGCAAATATTCACTTAAAAAAAATACAACTGGGTGCAGTGGCTCACTCCAGTAATCCCAGCACTTTGGGAGGTCAAGGCAGGAGGATCGCTTGAGGCCACAAATTTGAGACCAGCCTGAGCAACATAGCACAACTCTGTCTATACAAATAAAAAGCTAAAAATAATGTCTCTTGACAATAAAGTCTATTGATACCTTGAAACATTAACCATGTTTTATCCTTTCGTAGTAATTGATGTCTGTGCCTTTGAATGACCAATTTTTGCAGACAAAATTGGTACACTGCTTTTTTTTATAGTGTGTTTATTTTGAAAATGAGACTGAGTAGGGAAATAAAAGTTTCTTGTTCAGTCTTAGGAACTTCATATTAGAAACGCTGGTTCTTCAAGTAGCTTTATTCTCTTTTTTCTGATAACGAGTGTGCATGTGCTGTGTTGTTACTTCAACTTCAGATACCACTGTGTGGTTCCCTTCCTGGTTTCCAGGCTCCCGTCTCAAGTAGCTGTTCATCTCTCTGGTTGTAGACTGCTAATTCCTGACTATTTTACTGGGTAAAATGTTCTTTGTCTCATTTACCTGTATTTCTTTAAAACTCACTACCTAACTCCTTTGAATTCTTTTCAAATATTACAGAATTTGAGGTAATCCATGTAACGAAATGGTTTTTCTTTCTGTGTTATGTTAGTAAATGCCACCTACTAAGAGCTTTGAAAATCATGCTTACTTTGACTCTTCTAGATGCTTTTCCTTCATAACTGTTAATTTCTTCTTTTCATATATTCTAAAATTCCAGGTGGTCTAGATTGCTTTGATAATACTAATCAAATGACAAAATTTATGTTATTTGTAGTACAAATGACTCAGAACTCATTTTTGTTACTCCCTTTGTTTAGGGAAGAAAGCCAGTTCTCAATTATGTTAGTAGTATGGCTTAAGAATATTTATATTTGAAACATAAAGCCAGTTTTAGAATAACACAGTCTATCTTGAATTTCTTTATCCCTCAAAACTGTTCCTCGTGCTAATTAAAAGACTGTGAATTTTCCTTTTATTTCTATCAATGTCTTAAAATTACCAAAAAGGCCAGGCTCGGTGGCTCAGCCTGTAATCCCAGTGTTTTGGGAGGCCAAGGTGAGTGGATTGCCTGAGCCCACGGGTTCGAGACCCGCCTGGGAAGCTTGGTGAGACCTCACCTCTATAATAAATCAAAAATTAGCTGGGCGCGGTAGTGCGTGCCTGTAGTTCCAGCTACTTGGAAGGCTGAGGCAGAAGGATCTCCGGTGCCCAGCAGGTCGAGGCTGCAGTGACCAGGAGTGGCAACTGCACTCCAGACTGGGTGACAGAGTGAGACTCCAACTCAAAAA
>NW_007252091.1:0-798 GCF_000164805.1 Carlito syrichta
AATGGAATCGAGTTGAATGGAATGGAGAGGAATGGAATGGAAAGGAATATAATGGAATGGAGATGAATGGAATGGAAAGGAATGGAGAGGAAAGGAATGGAGAGGAATGAATGGCATGGAATGAAATGGAAAGGAATGGAATGGAAAGGAGAGAAATGGAAAGGAATAGAGTGAAATGGTAAGGAATGGCAAGTTGAGAAATGGAATGAAATGTATAGAAAAAAAGGAAAGGAGAGGAATGGAATGAAGAGGAATGGAATGGACAGGATTGGAAAGGAGAGGAATGAAACGAAGAGGAATGGAATCGAGAGGATTGTAATGGAATGGAGAAAAATGGAATGGTGTGGAATGGAGTGGAATGGAATGGAGTGGAATAGAAATGAGTGGAATGGAATGGGGAGGAATGGAATGGAATGGAATGGAATCGAGATGAATGGAATGTAATGGAATGCAATTGAATCGAGATGAATGAAATGTGATAGAATGGAGATGAATGTATAGAATGGAATGAAATGGAGAGGAATGGAATGGAAAGGAAAGGAATGGAATACAGTGGAGAGGAATGGAAAAGAATGGAATAGAAAAGAATCTAATCTAATGTAGTGAAATGGTATGAAATGGAGGGGAATATACTGGAATGGAATGGTTAGGAATGGAATGAAGAGGTATGGAATGGAATGGAATGGAGAGGATTGGATTGGAGAGGAATGAACGGAGAGGAATGGAGTGGAATGGAAAGGAGAGAAATGTAATGAGTGGAATGGAGAAGTACGGAAGGGAGAGGAATGGAAAGGAGTG
>NW_007252091.1:2286-3226 GCF_000164805.1 Carlito syrichta
GAATGGAATGGAATGGAAAGGAAGGAAATGGATTTTAGAGGAATGGAATGGAAGGGAGAGTAATGGAATGGAATGTCATGGAAAGGAATGGAATGGAGAGGAATGGATTGGAAACATGGAATTTAAAGAATGGGATGGAATGGAAAGGAATGGAATGGAATGGAGAGGAATGGAATGGAATGGAATGGAATCGAATAGTATTGAACCGAATGGAATGAAATTATATGGAATGGAGAGGGTTGGAATGGAATGGAATGGAGAGAAATGTAATGGAGTGGAATGAATTGGAATGGAGTGGAATGGAATGGAGAGAAATGGAATGGAATGGAATGGAGAGGAATGGAACGGAGAGGTATGGAATGGAATTGAATGGAATGGAATGGAATGGAAAGGAAGGAAATGGATTTTAGGGGAATGGAATGGAAAGGTGAGGAATGGAATGGAATGTCATGGAAAGGAATGGAATGGAGAGGAATGGATTGGAAATATGGAATTTAAATAATGGGATGGAATGGAGAGGAATGGAAAGGAATGGAGAGGAATGGAATGGAATGGAGAGGAATGGAATGGTATGGAATCGAATAGAATAGTATTGAACTGAATGGAATGAAATGAAATGGAATGGAGAGGATTGGAATGGAATGGAATGGAGAGAAATGGAATGGAGAGGTATGAAATGGAATGGAATGGCATGGAATTGAATGCAATGAATGGAGAGGAATGAATGGAGTGGTATCAAACTGAATGGAGAGGAGTGCAGAGGAATGGAATGGAATGGAATGGAAGGGAGAGGAATTGAATGAAAGGGAGAGGATTTGAATTCAATGGTGTGGAATGGCATGGAATGTCTTGGAAGACAATAGAATGGAAAGGCAAAGAGTGGAATGTAGAGGAATGGAATGGAATGTGACTGAGTGGAATGGACTGGAATGGAATAGAG
>NW_007252092.1:0-1043 GCF_000164805.1 Carlito syrichta
CTTAATTCAGGTAGTTAAGTCAACTAGCTAACTAGTTAAGTCAGCCAGTTAATTCAGCTAGCTAAGTAGTTAAGTCAGTTTTTAATTTAGTCAGCTGGTTAAGACAACAAGCTAGCTTGTTAGCTAAATTGTTAAATCAGCAGGTTGAGTCAGGTTGTTAACTAGTTAATTAACGGGTTAATTCAGTGGATTGAGACAGCTAGCTAGCTGCTTAGAAAATGGGTTGAGTCAGCTACTTGACTAGGATAACAAGCTAGTTAGCTAACGAGTTAAGTCAGCTGAATGGTAAGCTAGATAGCTAGATAGCTAATGAGTTAAGTCAGCTGGTTGAGTCAGCTAGCCAGCTCATTAGCTAAGGAAATAATTCAGATGATGAAGTCATTTAGCTAGCATGTTAGATAAAAATTAAGCTAACTAGTTATCTAACTGGTTACGACAGCTAGCTAACAAGGCAGATAACTATCTATGTCAGCTTCTTAGCTAGGTAGCTAGCTAGTTAACTATTTAAGACAGCTGGCTAACTAGTTAACTAACTAGTTAGTTAACTACTTAAGTCAGCTGGCTAGCTAGGTAGCTACTAGTTAAGTCAACTTCTTAAGTCAGCTGGCTAGCCAGCTGGCTAGCTAGGTAGTGTGCTAGTTAAGTCAGTTGACTAGTCAACTGGCTACCTGGTTAAGTCAGCTAGTTTTATCAACTGTCTAGCCAGCAGACTAGGTAGGTAGCTAGCTGGATAAATCAGCTTGCTAGCAAGCATGATAGTTGATCAAGTCAGCTGGTTAAGTCAGCTGGCTAGCCTTCTTTCTATTTTGATAGCTAGCAAGTTAAGTGAGGTGGCAAGCCAGCTTGCTAACTTAAGCCAGCTAGTTAAGTGAGCTTGCTAGCCAGATGGCTAGATAGGTTGCCAGCTAGTTAAGTCAGCTGCCTAGCCAACTGACTAGCTGGTTAAGTCAGCTAGTTAAGTCAGCTAGCAACCAGCTGCCTAGCAAGTTAAGTCAGCTAGTTAAATCAGCTGGCAACCAGATGGAAAGCAAGTTAAGTCAGCT
>NW_007252092.1:2188-4796 GCF_000164805.1 Carlito syrichta
ACTATATGATAGCTAGTAAGATAGCTAGCAGGTTGAATCAGCTAGTAAGTCAGCAGTCTTGCTAGGTAGCTAGCAATTTAAATGAGCTATTTAAGTCAGCTGGGTAGCTAGGTAAGTCTGTTAGTTAAGACAGCTGTATAGCCACCAGCCAAGCAGGATTGCTAGTTTTATGTCAGCTGGCTAGCCAGCTGGCTAGCGAGTTGTCACCTACTTAACTCAGCTCGCTGGCCAACAGGATAGCTAGGTAGTTAGGTAGTTAAGACAGCTTGCAAGTCAGCAAGCTTAGTAGGTAGGTAGCTAGTTAAGTCAACTGGCTGGAATCTGGTGTCTAGTTATGTCAGCTAGTTGTCAACTAGCTGTCCAGCTGTCTAGCTAGGTAGCTCGATAGTTAATTCTGCTGGTTATCCAGTTGTCTACTTCGTGAATTCAGCTAGTTAAGTCAGCTGGCTAGTTTGCTGGCTAGGTACGGAGCTGGGTAATTAAGTCATTTGGCTAGCCAGTTTGGTAGCTAGGTAGCTAGCTGTTATGTCAGCTGTCTAGTCAGTGGGCTAGCTAGTTAATCTAGACATAACTGACTTAACTACCTTGCTACCTAGCAAATCAACTGGCTAGCCAGCTGACTTAACTAGTTGACATAACCAGCTAGCCAGTTGGCCAGCCAGCTGATTCAACTAGCTGACTTAACTAGCTTGCCAGCTGTATAGTCAGCTGACTTAACTAGCTATCTACCTAGTTAGCTAGCTCACTAGCCAACTGACCTAACTAGCTGTCTTAATTTGGTAGCCAGCTGGCTAGTCAACTGACTTAACTAGCTCGCTACCTTGCTAGCCAGCTGGCTACCCAGTTGACTTAACTAGCTGACTTAAATAGCTGGCCTGCTTGCTAGTCAGCTGAATTAACTATCTTGCTATATAGCTAGCCAGGTGACTAGCCATCTGATTTAACTAGTTGTCTTAAGTAGCTAGTCATCTGTCTAGCCAGCTCACTTAATTAGCAAGCAACCTAGCTAACCAGCTGACTTAATTAGGTGACTTAAATAACTAACCAGCAGGCTATAAAGCTGACTTAACTATCTAGCTAAATAGCTAGACAGTTGTCTTGCCAGCTGATTTAAATAGGTGACTTAACTAGTTAGCCTTCTGGCTAACATGCTGACCTAACTACCTAGCTACCTAGCTAGCCAGCTGGATATCCAGCTGAGTTAACTAGCCAGCTACCTGCGTAGCCTGCTGGCTTACCTGCTTACTTTTCTAACTAGATACCTAGCTAACAAGCTGTCAAGTTTGCTGACTTAACTAGCTTACTTAACTAGGTAGCTCACTGTCTAGCCAGTTGATTTAACTAGCTAGCTATCCAGCTAGCCAGCTGGTTAGTCAGCTGACTTAACTCGCTGACATCACTAGCTAGCCAGTTAGCCATCTAGCTGATTTAACTATCTAGTGACCTACAGTGCCAGTTGGCTAGCCAATTCTCTCACCTAACTGAATTAACCAGCTAACCAGCTAGGTAGACAACTGACTGAACTACCTCACTACCTAACTAGCCAGCTGGCTAGCCAGCTTACTTAACTAGCTGACTTAACTAACTAGCAACCTAGCTAGCCAGCTGACTTAAATTTTTAGCTAACTAGCTAGCAGCCTAGTTAACAAACTGACTTAAATAGTAGCCTAGCTTTCTAACTGACTGAACCAGCTTGCTAACTAGTTAGCTTACTCATTATTTAACAAGCTAGCTAGGTGACTTAATCATCTGACTTCATGCATCCAGCTGACTGAACTTGTTAGCAAACTAGCTAGCTAGCCTACTCAACCAGCTGACTCAACCCTTTTGCTAACTAGCTAGCTAGCTGAATCAACCAGCTGATTTAACCTGTTAGTTAACTAGCTAGCTACCTGCCTCAACCTGCTGATGTAACTTGTTAGCTCACTAGTTAGCTAGATGTCTTAACCAGGTGACTGATTTAGGAAACTGACTTACTAGCTGATAGCTAGCTGACTTAACTATATAGCTAGCTGACTTAACTGGCTGTCTTAACTATTTAGCTAGCTGATTTAACTACCTGAATTAAATAGTTTAATAACTATTTGACTAGTTGAACAACTAGCTGAATTAATAATTAGCTAACTAGTTAGGTAGCAGACTTACATAGCTGACTTAAATAGTTAGCTAACTAGTGAGCTAGCTGACTTAGCTAACTGACTTACCTAGTTGGATAATGAGATAGCTAGCTGACTTAATGAGTTGGTTAATGAGTTAGCTGTTTTAACTTGTTGGCAAACGAGTTGGCTAGCTGATTTGACTAGTTGATTTACAAGTTAGCTAGGTGACTTACCTTTTTGGCTGATGAGTTGGCTGACAAATTAGCTGACTACTCGGCCAACATGTTAGCTGGCTTAACAAGTCGGCCGATTAGTTAGCTGGGTTAACTAGCTGACTAATGAGTTAGCTAGCTGGGTTAACTAGCTGACTAACTATTTAGAAAGGTTAACTTATTGCCTGCTGGTTTTCTGACCAAATTAGTCAGCAGACTAGTTGACTGACAGGTTAACTGACATAACTTGTCAGCCGACTATTTAGCTGAGCTAACTTGTCAGCTGACAAGTTGGTT
>NW_007252093.1:0-2738 GCF_000164805.1 Carlito syrichta
CCTCTCCATTCCACTCCATTCCATTCTGTTACATTCAAGTATAATCCATTCATCTCCATCCATTACATTCCAATCCTCTCCTTTCTATTCTTCTCCACTCCATTCCATTCCTCTCTATTCCATTCCATTCCATTCCATTTCTCTCCATTCCATTACTCTCCTTTCCATTCCTTTCCTGTCCATTCCATTCCTCTCCATTTCATTCCATTCATCTGCATTCCATTCCATTCCATTCCTCTCCATTCCATTCCTCTTCCTTTCCATTTCTTTCCTTTCCATTCTATTCCATTCCTTTCCATTCCAATTCTTTGCATTACTCTCCATTCCTTTCCATTCCACTCCATTTCATGCCTTTCTATTCCACTCTTTTACATTCCATTCCAATCCTCTCGAATCACTTCCATTTTAATCAATTCCATTCCATTCCTCTCCATTCCATCCATTCCATTCTGTTTCATTCAAGGATAATCCATTCCTCTCCATTCTATTACATTCTAATCCTCTCCTTTCTATTCCTCTCCACTCCATTCCATTCCTCTCTATTCCATTCAATTCCATTCCATTTCTCTCCATTCCATTACTCTCCCTTCCATTCCTTTCCTCTCCATTCCATTCCTCTCCATTCCATTACTCTCCATTCCATTCAACTTCTGTCCATTCTATTTCATTACGCTCCATTCCATTTCATTCCACTGCATTATTCCATTCCATTCCTCTTCATTCCATTCCTCTCCCTTCCACTCTATTTCATTCATTTTCATTCTATTCCAGTCCTCTCCATTCTATTTCTTTGCATTCCTCTCCATTCCATTCCATTCTTCTCCATTCCACTCTTATACATTCCATTCCAAACCTCTCCATTCGCTTCCATTTTAATCAATTCCATTCCATTCCTCTCCATTCCATCCGTTCCATTCCCCTCGATACCATTTCCTTCCGTTCCATTTCACTTCTCACGATCTATTCCATTCTTCTTCACTCCATTGTAATCCATTCCATTCCATTCCTTTCCAATTAATATCCATTCCTGTCCATTCCATTCCCTTCAATTATAATCCATTCTTCTCCAATCCCTTGAATTAAATCCTATCCATTCCATTCTAATCCATTACTCTCCATTCCATTCCATTCCTCTCCATTGCATTACATTCCTCTCATTTCCATTCCATTCCATTCCACTCGTCTTCATTCAATGACATTCCTTCTTTCTCCATTGCTTTCCTTTCCATTCCATTCAATTACATTCCGCTTCATTCTATTCCATTCCTCTCCTTCCCATTCCATTGTTCTCCATTCCATCCAATAATCTCCATTCCATTCCATCCATTCCTCTCCTTCCCATTCCATTGTTCTCCATTCCATCCATTCCTCTCCATTCCATTCCATTCCATTCCATTCCATTCCATTCCATTCCATTGTTCTCTATTCATTCCATTCCATTTCATTCTACTGCATTCCATCCCATTCTATTCATTTCCATACCCCTCCACTTTATTCCTTTCGTGTCCAATCCACTCCCCTCCAATTCTCCCATTCTATTTCTCTCCATTTCATTCCATTACTAGACATTCCATTCCTCTCCCGTCCATTCCACTCCATTTCTCTCCAGTCTTGTTGTCTCCATTTCATTCCTTTTCCATCCTCTCCATTCTATTCCACTCAATTCCATTCATCCCCATTACATTCCATTCGATTTTATTCCATTCCTCTCCAGTCGATTCCACTTAGTGCCATTCCATACAATTCCATTCCAATCCATTCCATTACATTGCATTCCTTCCCCCTCCATTCCATTCCTCTCCATTCCATTCCATTCCACTCTACTCCATTCCATTTCACTCAACTCCACTCCATCCATTCCTCTCCATTCCATTTCATTCCACTCCAATCTATTCTACTCCACTCCATTCCATAGCAGTCCTCTCCATTCCACTCAATTCCTCTCCATTCCTTTTCGTTCCATGTAATTCCATTCCACTGTAATGCATTTCACTCCATCCATTACATTCCAATCCTCTCCATTCCATTCCTCTCCTTTCCATTCCCTTCCATTCCTCTCCGTTCCATTCCATTCTATTCCATTACTACCCAATCAATTCCATTCCATTCTACTTCATTTCATTCCACTACATCCATTCCATTTGATTCCACTCCATTCCATTCCATTCCTCCCCATTTCATGCCATTCTGATCCATTCCAGTCCCGTCATTCACAAACCATTTATCTCCATTTCATTCCATTCATTTCCTCTCCATTCCATTCCATTTCATTCCATTTCTGTCCATTCCATACATCTGCATTCCATTTCAAACCATTCCATTCCATTCCTTTCTTCTCCATTCCATTCCTCTCCATTCCATTCCATTCAATTTCATTCCTCTCCATTCTTTGCAATTTCTCTTCATTTGATTCCTTTCCATTCCATTCCATTCCATTTAATTCCTATTCATTTCATTCCGGTCCCCTCCCTCCATTCCATTCCATGCTATTCCATGCCCTTCGTTCCATTCCATTCGTCTCCATTGAATTCCATTCCATTTCATTCCTCTGCATTTCATTCCATTCCATTCCACTCCTTTCCAATCCATTTCTTTCTAGTCCATTCCATTTCTCTCCAATCCATTCCATTCCATACCATTCTATTCCACCTCATGCCTTTCCATTCCAGTCCGTTCCATTTCACTTCTCTACTTTCCATTCCTCTCCCTTCCATACCATTATTATCAATTCAGTCCAT
>NW_007252093.1:3406-5077 GCF_000164805.1 Carlito syrichta
AATCCTCTCCTTTCTATTCCTCTCCACTCCATTCCATTACTCTCTATTCCATTCCATTCCATTCCTTTCCATTTCTCTCCATTCCATGCCTTTCCTCTCCATTCCATTCCTCACATTTTATTCCATTCCTCTGCATTCCATTCCATTTCATTCCTCTCCATTCCATTCTATTTCTGTCCATTCCATTCCATTCCTCCCCTTTCCATTTCATTCCACTGTATTTTGTTCCATTCCATTCGTCTTCATTCCATTCCTCTCTCTTGCATTCCCTTTCATTCCTTTCCATTCTATTCTATTCTATTCCACTCCTCTCCATTCCATTTCTTTGCATTCCTCTCCATTCCATTCCATTCCATTCTTCTTCATTCCACTCTTTTACATTCCATTCCAATCCTCTTCATTCGCTTCCATTTTAATCAATTCCATTCCATTCCTCTCCATTCCATCCATTTCATTCCCCTCGATACCATTTCCTTCCGTTCCATTTCACTTCTCACGATTCTATTCCATTCTTCTTCACTCCATTACAATCCATTCCATTCCATTCCTTTCCAGTTAATTCGATTCCCTTCCATTCCTCTCCATTAGATTCCAATTCATTTCATTCCACTGCATTTCATTTCAATCCACTCCATAGCATTACATCCCTCGCCATTCCATTCACTCCGTTCCATTCATATCCTTTCCTGTGCAATCCATTCCATTCTATTCTCTTCAATTGTAATCCATTCTTCTCCATTCCCTTGCATTAAATCCTCTTCATTCCTAGTAATCCATTACTCTCCATTCTATTCCATTCCTCTCCATTGCATTACATTCCTTTCATTTCCAATCCATTCTATTCCATTCGTCTTCATTCAATGAAATTCCATATTTCTCCATTCCTTACCATTCCATTCAATTCCATTCCACTCCATTCGATGCCATTCCTCTCCTTCCCATTCCATTGTTCTCCATTCCATGCATTCCTCTCCATTCCATTCCATTCCATTGTTCTCTATTCAATCCATTCCATTCCATTCCACTTCATTCCATCCCAGTCTATTCATTTCCATACCTCTCCACTTCATTCCTCTCGTGTCCATTCCGCTCCCCTCCATTTCTCCCATTCTATTTATCTCCATTCCAATCCATTACTAAACATTCCATTCCTCTCCCTTCCATTCCACTCCATTTCTCTCCAGTCCTGTCGTATCCATTTCATTCCTTTTCCATCGTCTCCATTCTATTCCACTCAATTCCATTTATCTCCATTACATTCCATTCGATTTTATTCCATTCCTCTCCAGTTGAATCCACTCAGTGCCATTCCATTCATTTCCATTCCATTCCATGCCATTCCATTACAATCCATTCCATACCATTGCATTCTTTCCCTCTCCATTCCATTCCTCTCCATTCCATTTCATTCCATTCCACTCTACTCCATTCCATTTCACTCAACTCCACTCCATCCATTTGTCTCCATTCCATTTCATTCCACTACAATCTATTCCACTCCACTCCATTCCATAGCATTCTTCTCCATTCCATTCATTTCCTCTCCATTCCTTTTCATTCCATGTAATTCCATTATACTGTAACACATTCCACTCCATTCATTACATTCCAATTCTCTCCATTCCAATCCTCTCCTTTCCATTCCATTCCATTCCTCTCTGTTCCATTCCA
>NW_007252094.1:0-773 GCF_000164805.1 Carlito syrichta
AATGGTGTTGCAAACAGTGGCTAAGTGCACAAAAGCTATTTTCCCCATTATGTGCCTTATTGATAGTACTAGATTGGTGATAACCCAGTAGCTGACTGCTGGCTCCTTGGGGGAAATGTAACATTCTAGGTTAGAGCTTCTGGAAGATAAGTATGCATAACCATAGACTGTGGACTTTTCACTAGCAGATCCATTTTCATAGGCTACCAGGCACTGGAATTAGGGACTCCATCAACTTAAAGCCTCTGGTAATGGCAGTTTGGTCCAGTAAGGGACATCTAGAAACTGGTATTAAGAGCCAGATATAAGTGCCTAAAGAAGTTAAGAAACACCTGGGCTATTTGTTAGTCCTGAACTAGCTCCTTCATCATTCCTCCCTCTTGTGAACTCCCAAAAGAAGCCACTCAGCTTGCTCTTCTGCCACTGTTTGGCCCTACCTTTTGATGTGGACTTGCCCACTGGACAAATCTTCTCCTGTGTTAGCTCTCAAAAGGGACTTGGGTAGCAAGCACCATTCCTGCTATGTGGTAAATATTTCTTTTATAAATGATTAGTCTTTACAACTGTCTATAAAATAAGATTGTAATTTCTTTTATGTTTCTGATTTTAACATTGGCAACAGTGTGCATGTGGATAGTTTAAAAATTATAACACCCAGAATTCAGAAATAACCTCAAGCTGATTCAGTTATGTGTGTGTGTGTGTGTGTGTGTGTGTGTCTGTGTGTGTGTGTGTGTGTGTGTGTATTTGGGTGTTCACTGTATTAGAAAAGA
>NW_007252094.1:1997-2925 GCF_000164805.1 Carlito syrichta
ATTACCATATATTCTCACTCATAAGTGGACCCTGAACATTTACCACAATACTATAAGAAAGGGATTGGCAGTAGTGGGATACTGCCAGGGTGGGGGTGGGGGTGGGGCACAACATCAACAAGGGCACCGTATCTCAAACTGGGGAAAGTGGGGACCAAAGAGAGGCCCAAACTTTACCTATATGATGACCACTTGTATATCTAATCCTGAATTGTTCCACACATCCTTAAAATAAAAAAGAAGAATACATGGACGTATGATATTGCACACATAGAATGTATATCATTGCCTGACATAAGTGTAGATGAAAGTTTAATAGAAAACTTTACAAAAGCAACATCTCTATAGGAGAGAACTATATATCTTGGAGTACACGTGGAAAAGATTTCTGCTGATCAACAGCATGATGTTCTCAAAGCAGAGGCACATCATTTCTGATAGAAGATAATAACAAAACGGGTAGAATATAATCATTTCCCTGTTTAAAAAGCACCTGTTGTTAGACTAGAAACTGGAGGATATTATTACAGACCAGTGTGCTGATGAAACCAAGAGAAATAGATCAGAAACTACAAGCACACTAAGAATGCTACTAACTCAGATAATAAGGGAAGGAACAAAAGAGAGCACTGAATAAACTGAATATGAAAAAAGAACTGAACTGGATTATAATTCCTTATAGACAGTAACTCATGAGAAAGAGAAACAGATCCAGGCTCGGTGGCTCAGCCTGTAATCTGGCACCTTTGGGAGGCTGAGGTGAGTGGATTGCCTGAGCCCGTAGGTTCAAGACCTGCCTGGGTAGCGAGACCTCATCTCTACAATAAATCAAAAAATCAGCCGGGCGTGGTAGTGCATGCCTGTAATTCCAGCTACTTGGAAGGCTGAGGCAGAAGGATCGCTGGAGCCTAGCAGGTTGAGGCTGCGG
>NW_007252094.1:4266-5251 GCF_000164805.1 Carlito syrichta
TGCTGGGCTCTGGCGATCCTTCTGCCTCAGCCTTCCGAGTAGCTGGAACTACAGGCATGCACTACCATGCCCAGCTAATTTTTATTTGTTGTAGAGATGAGGTCTCAAGTTACCCAGGTGGGTCTCAAACCCACGGGCTCCCAAAGTGCTGGGATTACACACTGAGCCACTGAGCCCAGCCAGGTTTATTTTTAGTAGTGATTTATATTCCTCCAAGTACATTCTCAGGAGTTGGATTGCTGGATCATATGGAATTTTTGGTTCTTTTAGGAATTGCCACACTGTTTTCCATGAAGGTTATACTAGCTTGCATTCCACCAACAGTGTAGAACCTTTCCATTTTCTCTGCAGTTATGCCAGCTACTGTTGTTTTTTGACTGACTAATAATAGACACACTTACCAGAGTTAGGTGGTATCTCATTGTAATTTTGATTTGCATTTCTTTGATGATTAGTGAGGCTGATCATTTCTCCATGTGTCTGTTGGCTGCTTGTATGTCATCTTATGAAGAATATCTGTTAATGTCCTTTGCCCACTTTTTAATGGGGTTGTTTGTTCTTTTCCTTTCATTTTGAGTTCCTCTTGGATCCTGGATGTTAGGCCTTTGTCAGATACATAATTTGCAAATATTTCTCTAAGTTCTGTAGGTTGTCCCTTTACTCTCTTAATAGTTTCTTTTGCTGTGCAAAAGCATTTTAGTTTGTGAGGTCCCCCTTGCCTGTCTTAGCTTTTATGACATTTGCTTTTGGGTACTTGGTCAAGAATTCATTTCTTACTCTGATGCATATAAAGAAGCTTCCTATGTTCTCTTGTAGGATTCTTATAGTTTGAGGTTTTATGTTTAGGTCTTCAATCCATTTTGAGTTGATTGTTGTATGTGGTGACAGGTAGGGGTACAACTTAATTCTTCTGCATGTAGTTAACCAGGTTTTCCAGCACCATTTGCTATATATGGTCTCCTTTCCCCAATGCTTGTTATTGGTG
>NW_007252095.1:0-5766 GCF_000164805.1 Carlito syrichta
CAGGCCTCGCGAATTTTCACCCTCCCACCATCCTGGACCCCACACCCTGGCTTCACACATTTTTGCCCTGCTGGTGCTTCAGGCCCAGCACCCGGGGCCCCACGCATTTTCTGCCTCCTGGCTCCCCAGGCCCAGTGCCCGGGCCTTGGGCCTTTTCACCCTCCCTTCGCCCTGGGCCCAAATGCTGGGCCTCACACATTTTCACCCTTCCGGAGCCCTGGGCCTATTGTCCCAGGCCTCGTACATTTTTGTCCTCGAGGCGCCCCGGGCCCAGCACCCCAGGCCTCTTGCATTTTCTCCCCACCAGCACCCTAGGCTCAGCCCACCCCCCCCCCGGGCTTCACGCATTTTCACCTTCCTGGCATCCTGGGCCTGGGGACCCGGCCCTTGCACATTTTCCCCCTTACTGTGCCCCAGGCACAGCGCTTCTGACCTCACACATTTTTGCCCTCCATGTACCCCATGCCCAGTGCCTCAGGCCTTGTGCATTTTCACCCCTCCGGCCCCCCAGGCCCAGTACTACAGGCCCGCATTTTTGCCCATCTGGCATCCCCGGCCCAGCACCCTGGGCCTCACACATTTTTGCCCTCCTGACTCCCCGGGTCCAGTGCCCCAGACCTCGTGCATTTTCACCCTCCCGGGACCCTGGGCCAGGCGCCGCGGGTCTCCCGCATTTTTGCCCTCCTGGTACCCCGGACCAAGTGCCCTGGGCCTCACTCATTTTACCCTTCCTGGCTTCCTGGGCCCAGCACCCTGGGCATCATGCATTTTCACCCTCCCAGTGCCCCAGGCCCAGCACCCTGGACCTCATGCATTTTCCCCCTCCTGGCACCCTGGGCCCAGTGCCCCGTGTCTCATCCATTTTTGCCCCCCTCAGGCCTAGCACCTTTGATCTTGTGCATTTTCGCCCTCCCAACACCCCGGACCCAGCGCCCCAGGCCTCGTGCATTTTCACACTCCCAGCACCCAGGGCTCTCTCCTTGAGCTGGGACAGTCATTTTCTCCTGCCCTCAGACATTAAAGCTACTAGTTCTTGGGCCTTTGGACATTGAGACATGCACCAACACCTCACCCTTGCCCCCTTGTAAGTGCCTCAGACCTTCAATCTCTGAATAAGAATTGCACCATTAGCTGCTTAGGTTCTCAGGCCTTCAGACTCATACTGAGTTGCACCACTGGCTTTCCCGGTTCTTCACCTGGTTTATATCATGGGACTTCTCAGCCTCCGTAATGGCATGAGTCATTCTTGTAATAAATCCTCTAATATATATGTACATATGTCCTATTGGTACTGTTTCTCTGGAGAACCCTCACTCATTCTGATTTAGTACCAAGAGTGACTCTAGAACAGAATTTCTTTTTGAGTTGAAGTCTCACTCTGTCACCCAGACTGGAGTGCAGTGGCACACTCCCAGCCACCACAGCCTCCACCTGCTGGGCTCCAATGATCCTTCTGCCTCAGCCTTCCAACTAGCTGGAACTACAGGCGTGTGCTACCACGTCCGGCTAATTTTTTGCTTAATTGTAGAGATGAGGTATCGCCAAGTTGCCCAGACAGGCCTCGAGCCCGCGGGCTCAGGCTCCCAAAGACGGGATTACAGACCGAACATCTCAGCCTCCCAAAGCATGGCATTACAAGCTGAGCCACTGAGCCTGACTAGAACAGAATTTTAAGGATGAGTTTTTTTCTGAATTGGACATGGAGTTTCTGGAAAGAGTTTTCTCATCAGATTATATTTAAAAATGCAAAAAGAGCACTGATAATTTATGGAGTAAACTGTTTTTAGAGATATATAAAATGGTTACATTAGCTATTCCTAACCAATCCACTTATGAAAAGCAAAGAGCTAAGTGATTTTTAGTATAATATTTTCAAGTATTTTTGGAAAACGAAGGAATGCAGTGATATAGGTTGGTTGCTTCTAATGTCACTGGTCAAAATGGTGAGAGAAAGGTTTAGCAGAGGAATCAAATTCCCAGATCAAGGACTGAAATTGTTGATAATCAGAATCTTGACCTAATCCTGCAATTGGCCTCATTACAATAAAAGTTGAACTCCCAGACTTGCATGATTGGAAAAAAATGAAATTGCACAAGTTGGAATGGGGATGTATGAGAAGACACTGATGAAGCTGGGGATGTTAAACCCCTAATTTCTCATGAGTCTTCTTTGCCATTGGAAGAGGCCTC
This sequence comes from Carlito syrichta, assembly GCF_000164805.1. NCBI lineage: Eukaryota > Metazoa > Chordata > Mammalia > Primates > Tarsiidae > Carlito > Carlito syrichta. Next base: position 2,191 of record NW_007252095.1, read on the forward strand.
TCTACCCAGTGGTAGTAGCCTCTCCATCCCAAATAAAAGTGGTCTCTTCTACCCCAGAAGGTGGACTTCCTACCCCTAATGGCAGTGACTACTTACCCCCAATGGCAGGCACCCACTACAGTGGTATCCCCCTTTTATCTCCATCTGAGGGGATTAACCCTGTGTTGCCCAAAGAAACAGTCATAGCCTCCCCTGAAGCAGTTATCATGCAAAGCACTGCTAATTATCCACGGGATCCACCACCACTATAACCCTGTTTCCAGATGCACAAAGAGACAAGTTCCAGCAGGCTCCTAAAGGAGATATTCAAAGTGTTACCCAGAGGGATACATACTACACTACAAAAGAACTCCCTGAGTTTCTAAATTATATAAGCAGAAAGCTGAGGAACATGTCTGGGAATTGATATTAAGGTTGTGGGATAATGATGGAAGGAACTTCAACTTGGGTAAGCCTGAATTTATTGATATGGGTCCACTAAGCAGAGATTCTGCATTAATGTTACAGTTCAAGGAGTTAGGAAGGGCACTGACAATTTAGTTGGTTGACTGAAACATGGTTCAAAAGATGGTCCACAGTGAGTAAATTGGAAATATCAATTATTCTTAGTTTAATGTAGAAAAAAATAATTCAAATGATTAGGAAGACTAGAATGTTAGGGTGAATCTGTCATTTAAGACTTATTCACCTTCACTGAGAGAATCCAGAAGATAAACACTTCACCAATATTTTGAGAAATACATTTTTGAGGAGAGCTCTAACATCTTTGAAAAGCTTTGTTATTGCTCTTCCCTGTAGTGGGAACCTCAGCCAATCATATGGAAAACCTAAATGCAGTGGCAGTGATTGGAGCCTCAGGTGGCAGGGACCAAAGGCTGTCACTCAATTAATTGTCAAAGGCACTGTGGGTGTAGTTACCTTAATGGACAGCAGAGTCAGACCAGCAGTCAGAGTAGTCTGACTCCTGCAGACCTATGGCATAAATTGTTGTGTTCCTTCAGTGAAATAGGAAGCCTACTAAACGTTTGTTTGATCTGTACATGCAGAAAAGTTCTAGTAAAGTGAACAAAAGACTAACTTCGGTCATGAGAACAAAGTCATGGAGCCTCAATAAATTCTCAGATGTGAGCCAGTTTACAGACCCAGAATCTCTTCAATAAAGAGGAGGCCAGGTCCCCTCGAGGAAGGATTCTAGGACACTACCGAAAATGTGTTCTATTAACCTTTCTCCCAGCCTTCCCCATAGGAATCCATGACCTTTTACCGGGGTGACTATGCATTGAGGAAAAGAATGATCAGACCTTTGATGAACTACTAGATACTGGCTTTGAACCGACATCACCCCCAGGAAACTCAAAAGGTCACTCTGGCCCCTATCAGAATGTGGGCTTATGGAGTTCAAGTGATATGTGGAGTTTTGCTCAGGTCCATATCACAGTGAATTCAGTGAGACCCTGAGCCCATCCTGTGGTCACCTTCTTAGTTGGAACAGACACAGTCAGCAGCTGGGAGGGTGCCCACACTGGTTCTCTCATCTGTGAAGTGAGGTCCATTATGCTACCATCAAGGACTTGAAACATGCAAGATTCCCACCACATCCCCATTCAACTCTCCTGTCTGGTCTATGCAGAAGACAGATAGATCTTGAAGAATGGCAGTGGGTTGGCATAAGCTTAACCAAGGTGACTTTGATGTAGCTGCTGTGCCAGATGGCAAGCTTCATGGCTGCAGTAAATTAACACATTCCCTGGCACTGATGTGCAGCTTCTGATCTAATCTGGAGGATGATTTTTCTACACACCTGGTCCTAATGTCCACCAGGAGTGGTTTGCTTTCAGCTGACAAGGCCAGAGACACACTAACAATGTTCTACTTCAGAGGTACAAGAGAGGAGCCCCCTTCTAAATATAGAAATTTACTTACAAAAAATTATTACATATTTAATCTTACATGTTAAAACTTCAGTCTCACCTTTGAAGTACTCTTTGTTTGATGCAATACACCTACTGAGATGCTTTTTCCATTGCTCAGAACAGTTTTTGAACTAGTCCACCTTGAACTCTTTTAGAGTTTCTGCCTTTTGTTCATTTGTTTGGCCTCTTCCACATCAGCAAAATATTTCCCTTTGAGGACTTTTTTATCCAGAGAAACAATAAAAAGTCACTTGAGATCAGGTGAGTGGGAAGGGTGGGCATGGAAGTCATGCCGTTTTGGGTAAAAACTGCTGAGTACTCAGGGAAGTGTGGCAGGTGCACTTGCAAATCACCATTCATGAAATGGGCAAGTGCGTTGAAAGATCCTCCAAAAAAATGATTACCTGAAGCAGAGCATAGCCTCTTCCAACTGTGAAAGGGTAAAGAAGCAGCCTCTGCCCCTGGAATTGTATGGGGGGAGGATGAAAGAAATGACTTCAGCCTTGAAACAGGCATTACTCCCTTCCTGGAGGTTTTTCTTTGGTTTCTCCTCTGTAAACATTGCAAGATAAATTGTATCTTTACCCACTACACATCTGCTTCTGTAAACTCACTAGCTTGCTGATGTCAGCAGAATATTGCAATAAGAGCTCTGGAAAATGTCCAACTCTAACTTTAGCTAACCAAAATGTAAGCTAGGACTACTGAAGGGAGCTCTGAGTGGGGTTTCGGGGCCATCTTGCTTGGAATCCTCTTCCTGCAAGCTGTCTCCAGCTGGCAGAGCCTTGACTAATAAACTTCTCCTTTGTTAAAATTAAGCTGGTGGGCTGTTATTTAATTGCTCAGACCCTACTTTACAACAACACTAGCTGGTGCATTGATGCCAATGGGTTCCTGAAACACTTACTTACCTAGCAAGGAAAGCCTGTCCTAAAAGGAGCCCATTCTCCAAAAAATAATTCCCCTTTTTTCCAGCTCTCCAGCCCAATGTCCTAACTTAGTTTTCAAAATCTTGATAGTCGGCCAGGCTCGGTGGCTCAGCCTGTAATCCCAGCACTTTGGGAGGATGAAGAGAGTAGATTGCCTGTGCCCGCATGTTCTATACCCACCTGGGCAACTTGGTGAGACCTCATCTCCACAATAAATCAAAAATTACCTGGGCATGGTAATGCACACCTGTAGTTCCAGTTACTTGGAAGGCTGAGACGGAAGGATCGCCAGAGCCCAGCAGGCCGAGCCGCTCCCGGCCACTGCACTCCAGTCTGGGTGACAGAGTGAGACTCCAACTCAAAAAAAGAAAAAAATCTTGGCAGCCTTTCCATTCCACAGTGTGGTTCAAATGTCACAAATCCCATTTCTGTTTTACTGCCTTCTTTCTCAGTCTCCACTTGTGACCTTATCGGAATCTCCCTCTGATCTGTTGACAATGCAAGAGGAGACTTAAGCCTAGTTCACAGATATGCCAGGTTCTGCATGATATGCAGTCACCATCTGAAAGTAGATGGTTGCAGCACTACAACCCCTCCCTGGTATATTCCTGAAGAGCAGCAGTGAAAGGAAATCTTTTCAGTGGACAGAACTTAGGGAAGTGCTGCGGACTGTGCACTTTGCTTGGAAGGGAAAACAGACAGGCATGAAATTCATGGGCTATTGCCAAATAGTT
>NW_007252096.1:0-28846 GCF_000164805.1 Carlito syrichta
CGGCGCCGCGGGCGGCCCCCCGGGAGGCCCGCGCGAGGCTGCGGGACTTCGCGGACTCCTACAAGCACCCGAAGTACCTGGAGCTGCTGCTGGTGTTTGACCACCATCGGTACACGTTCATGAACGGGAACCTCTCGCAGGTCATCAATGACGCCATTCTCATGACCTCGATTATGGACACCTACTTTCAAGATGTCAACATGAGGATACATCTCAAAGCTCTCGAAGTGTGGACACACAGTAACAGAATATACCTCGGATATCCCGAGTTATCCGAAGTTTTAGGCAGATTTCTGCTGTACAGAAAGAGTGTGCTTAATAAACGACTTCCGGCAGACTGGGCACATTTGTATGTCCACAAGAAATACTCGGATGCCCTGGCGTGGTCCTTTGGAAGAGTGTGTTCTCTAGAGCATGTCGGATCTGCCAGTAGTTTACTCGACGTGAACATCCTCGCCCCTGCCACCTGGTCTGCTCATGAGCTGGGCCACGCTGTGGGAATGCTGCACGACGAAGAATACTGCCAGTGTAAGGGGAGGCTTAATTGCATCATGGGCACAGGACGCTCTGGGTTCAGCAATTGTAGCTATATTCATTTTTTCCAACACGTATCTTCAGGAGCAACATGTCTCAACGATATCCCAGGACTTGGCTATGTGATTAAGAGATGTGGAAACAGAATTGTGGAAGACGATGAGGAATGTGATTGTGGTTCCACGGAGGACTGTCGAGGAGATCGGTGCTGCCAGTCCAACTGCAGACTGAAACTCGGTGCCAACTGCAGCATTGGGCTTTGCTGTCATGACTGTGCCTTTCGCCCGTCTGGATACGTGTGTAGACGGGAAGAAAATGAATGTGACCTTGCAGAGTACTGTGATGGGAGCTCAAGTGTCTGCCCGGATGACTTCTATAAGCAGGACGGAACCCCTTGCAAGTACGATGGTCGTTGTTTCCGTAAGGGGTGCCGATCCAGATATATGCAGTGCCAGAGCATTTTTGGGCCAGATGCCAGGGAGGCTCCTGACCGGTGCTACGAGGCAGTTAATTTAATAGGTGACCAGTTTGGTAACTGTGAGATCACAGGAATTCGAAAGTTTCAAAAGTGCAAAAGGGAAGATTCAGTCTGCGGCAGGCTGCAGTGTATAAACGTCCAAACCCTCCCCGACTTGCCAGACCACACGACGGTGATTTCCACTTATTTGCAGGCAGAAAATCTCAAGTGCTGGGGCACCGGCTATCATCTGTCCATGCAACCCTTGGGGATACCGGACACGGGTGTGATCAACGATGGCACCTCCTGTGGAGTGGACCGGGTATGTGTCAACAGAACTTGTGTGAATAGCTCAGTGCTGCAGTTTGACTGCTTGCCTGACAAGTGCAATGCCCGCGGTGTGTGCAACAATCGAAAAAACTGCCATTGCATGTATGGCTGGGCCGCTCCTTCCTGTGAGCTGGAAGGGTTCGGAGGAAGCGTTGACAGTGGGCCTCCTGGACCCAGAAACGTGGAGGTGTCCTCCGGGCCCATTCCGGTTGTGTTCATTATGGTGCTTCGCTTTGTTTTGCTGATCCTCTCAGTTATATCTGTGCTTTTCTGGCAAGTGATAGGAATCTATTTTACAAAGAAAAATAGGAAAACTCCAAAATTTGAAGCACAAACTGCATATAATGAACATAAAGTAAACATTAGAAGTAAACCATCCAGAGCAAAGAATGTCAAGAAACCAAAAACTTAACCAGGCCATCCACAGTCATTTAGTAACACTGGCTCGCTTATTTAACAAGGTAATTGTTTCCCCCAAGGCTCTCTATTTTTCTCTCAATACTTTTTAATTTAAATGTTCCCACAAGTTTGATCAGCAAATAAATGATATTCTTCTTTTGAAAGCAAATCAGTGCATGCTTTCTCCTAGTCTCCCCAAGTTTTAACTTGCCCCTCAGTTTGTGATCAAGTTATGATTTCCTGAAAAGAATACCCTAATGGCTTTTCTTTTTCTTTTTCTTTTTTTGATTTGGGTTCTCACTCAGTCACCCAGACTGGAGTGCAGCAGCATGGTCATGGCTCACTGCAGCCATACTCTTCTGGGTGCCAACGACCCTCCCACCTCAACCTCCCAAGTGGCTGGGACTACAGTCACGCACCACCATGGTCCCATTATGTTGCTCAGGCTGGTCTTCAAGTTCAGGGCTTGAATGATCCTCCCACCTCAGCCTCTGAAAGTGCTGAGATTACAGGTGCGAGGCACCTCGTCTGGTGTTCTGGAGGCCTTTTTGAACACTGACGCTCTGAGAAAGCACTAAGGCACTGCCTCCTGCTGAGGCGCCATCTGGTCCTCCTCTCCTGCTGCCCAAAGTGCTGTGCAAAGGGGAGAGAAGATTTGGAGGCAGAGACGTAGGGGTCCTTGGGAGGGAAAGGTGCTCCTCATGCGCCTCGTTTCTACTGAGGAGTGTGGCCAAGGTAGGGGCAAGTGTCCCTCAACACACTCACAAATGCAGGCTCACACTCCTTATAATGCATGCTTTCTTGTCACCATTTGTTGATCAGATGGGGTGCAGGCACAGATGTTCACATGGATCAAGTTGAGGGAGGCTGACTGAGAGGCAGACAACTGTTTTGTTCATTGGGATTCTGAGAAAGTGGGCTGTACTTTGAGAATCATGGTCATTCAGTGAAGTAGCCGCTCCCGGCCACCGCAGCCTCGACCTGCTGGGCTCCCACGATCCTTCCACCTCAGCCTTCCAGGTAGCTGGAACTACAGGCGCGCGCTACCACGCCCGGCTAATTTTTGATTTATTGGAGCGATGCGGTCTTGCCAAGTTGCCCAGGTGGGTCTCAAACCCACGGGCTCAGGCAATCCACTCACCTCGGCCTCCCAAGGTGCGAGATTACAGGCCAAGCCACCGAGCCTGGCTGCCACACAGTTCTAATTAAAGATTTAGGCATGGCAGTCTCACAGTGAAGGTTGGTACCCAGACGGTTTATCTTCCGTATAGAAAATCAAGATTTCCCAGATTTTGTAATGGCCATAATTTCGACTGCTTATCAAGTGTGACCATGACCAGAAAATGTCCTTTAAAAAATCAGGGTTTTGGGGTAACCCTTTCAGGTCCCCTCCAACTGTGGGAGCTTTCTGTCCTGTCCTCTCAAATTCTGCTTTCTCAAAAAAAAAATCAAGGTAGTCTTATTTTTTATTTTTTGAGTCCTTGCAAATTATTAAGGATAGCAAATCTATATTGAGAATCCACTGTGTGCCAGGCAACATTCTAAATGCTTCGTGTGTATTATTAACATGCAGACTGCTGAAAATAAATCCAGGAGGTAGGTGTTATTATTGTCTCATTTTCTGAAAAAGAAACTGAGGCACAACAGGTTAAATAACCGTCCAAGGTTATGCAGCTAATAAGTAATGGCATTATTCACAGAGTTTTTTATAAAAATTAGGAAATTCAATTTAGAGAAGAGGATTTATTTGAAAATCATGAGGTTATTTACGTATTAGGCATTTTTAAAGAAATGTTGGTTGTGGTAAGATAGATGTAATATAATATTTGCCATTGCAACCATTTTTATGTGTATAGTTCAGTAGTGTCAAGTACAAGCCAGGCTCAGTGGCTAAGCTTGTAATCCCATGCCTTTGGGAGGCTGAGGTGAGTGGATTGCCTGAACCTGCGGGTTCGAGACCCGCCTGGGCAACTTGGTGAGACCTTATCTCTACAATAAATCAAAAATTAGCTGGGCGTGGTAGCGCGCGCCTGTAGTTCTCGTGCCTTTGGGAAGGCTGAGGTGAAAGGATTGCTGGAGCCCAGCAGGTGGAGGCTGCGGTGGCCGGGAGCAGCCACAGCACTCCAGTCTGGGCGACAGAGTGAGACTCCAACTCAAAAAGAAAAAAAAAAAAAGTGCATTCTAATTATTGTGCAAATTATCTCCAGAATTCTTTTCATCTTGCAAAACTGAAGCTCTTTACCCATGAAACAATTAAGGAATTCCCCATTCTTCCCTTCACCAACCCCTCACAACCAATATTCTACTTTTGTCTCTGTGAATTTGGCTATTCTAGGCACATCATATAAGTGAAATCATGTAGTACTTTTCTTTTTGTGACTGGGTTATTTCACTTAACACAATGTCTTCAGGGTTCATCTATGTGGTAGTATGTGTTGGAATTTCCTTCCTTTGTAAGTCTGAGTAATATGTCAATGTATGCGTATACCACATTGTGTCTAACCATTCTTTGCTTAGTGGACACTTGGGTTGTTTCTACTTTTATCCCATGGTGAGTAATGATGCTATGCATATAGGTATATAAATATCTGCTCATGTCCTGTTTTCAATTATTTTAGGTCTATATCCAGAAGTGAAATTGCTAGATCATATGGTAGTTCTACTTTTAGTTTTTTCTTTTGTTTTGTTTGTTTTTGAGTTGGAGTCTCACTCTGTCGCCCAGGCTGAAGTGCCGTGGCACACTCATGGACACCCCAACATTGACCTGCTGAGTTCTGGTGATCCTTCCGCCTCAGCCTTCCAAGTAGCTGGACTACAGGCATGCGCTACCACATCCAGCTAATTTTTGATTTATTGTAGAGACGACAGCTCGCCAAGTTGCCCGGACTGGTCTCCAACCTGCAGGTTCAGGCCCTCCACTCGCCTTGGCCTCCCAAAGTGCTAGGATTACAGGCTGAGCCACCAAACCTGGCCTACTTTTAGTTTTTTAAGGAACTGCCATCTGCTATTTTCCAGAGCAGCTGCAAAAGTTTCCATTTCTCTGCATCCTCCCCAACACTAGACTTTCTGGTTTTTAGATAATAGACATCTTAATGAGTATTAAGGGGTATCACACTGTGGTTTTGATTTGCATTTCTCTAATGATTACTGCTATTGTGCATCTTTTCATATGATTTTTGACCCTTTGTATAGCTCCTTTGGAGAAATATCCATTCAAATAGCTTTCCCATTGTGTAATTGTGTTGTTTAGTTTTCTTGGTTGTTGTTGAGTTGTGGGAGATGTTTAGATATTCTGGATATTAACCCCTTATCCAATTTTTTAATCTGAAAACATCTGTAGATTGCCTTATCATTCTTTTGCTTTTGTGCTTTGATGTGCAGAAGTTTTAAATTTTGATGTAATACAGTTTATTTTTACCTTTGTCTTTTGTGCTTTTAGTAGCATATCTTGGAAATCTAATTGCTAAATCCAATATCACAGACTTTTCTCTTATTTTTTTCCTAAGAATTTTATAGTTTTAGGCCTTACACTTAGGTCTTTGATCCATTTTAACTTTTGTATGTGGTGTAAGGTAGGGGTCCAGCCTCATTCTTTTGAATATAGACATTTGGTTTTCCCACCACCATTGTTTCAACTTAGTAACTTTTTAAGTGACAAAAGTATCTGTATTCATGTTACTTTATCTAGTGATCACTCTTATAAATACAGTGTCATGTGTTTACACTCTTGATTTTATTTGTGAATTTTTAGTAGTTTCTATTTTATCTTATGTACTTACATAAGAACCTTTTCCGTTGTGCTGGACAATTTGCAGATTTCATAGACCTCTTTCTTAAAACGTTTACTTTTGTTGTTTCCTACATTTTATGTTCGGTCTCATTTCTAACTATATTATCCAAAGAACAAAATGGAATAAGATATTTAATAAAGAATTATGTTCCCTGTACATAATCTATTTCAGGTTCCATTTTAAAGTATTTGTTTTAGAAGCATTTTCATTCCCCAATTTTGTGACTTAAGAGATTTTGGGTCAGGATTATCTCTTCACAATAGTGGCAAATATGACTTTGTTTTAGCTTTATTTCCATTTGATTCTGTCTTTTCCACGCTTCTCCCCATTTTTTTATGTTCCTTTATTGTGTTTTTTTTCCTTTTTTTATTGCTCAAATTTAAGAAGTGCAACATGATGCTTTGGTGTGTGCATGTATGTAGTGAAATGATTATTACAGGTATAGAGTCCAAGGGGAAGCCTTTCCTCTACCCTCTGAAGGTTCACTGAAAATGAACTGTCAATAGACAGATTCATAGGAAAAAAGGGTATACAAACTTTAATCAATGTACATATGAACAAAGGAGCCATACACAAATTATGAAACTTTAAGGAGGAGCCAGATGGTTGATGCTGAAATACCCTATTGGTTGCAGAAAGGGACCTGGGATGTATACGGGTAAATGAATTTTAGGAGGAATGAAGAAATGTAAGAACAATGGCCTGGGACAAAGCTCCTCTGAGTTCTGGAAAAGGTGGCAGGAAAGTGAGGGACTGACTGAACTGTGAACAAGGTTGTATTCTTATGCAGGTAAAGTGCGCAGGTAATATTGTGGAGCTGTCCTTAGAAAAGGCGTGAAAAGTTTGTCAGGGCACTGTGATGACCTCCAGTCTTTCCTCTTCTCTGGCTGTTAATTTTTCTGGTTATTTGATGAGATTCCTAGGGAAGGAGTCATAAGACAGTTGCCTTTCTTTTGAAGAGAATTATTTTAGTCAGATAAGAGAATTCCAGACAGAGTCTCTCTTGGGGCTTTGAAAAAGAAAGAGTATCAGAGAGGCAGGGAAGCAGGAGAAGGCCAGAGAGACAGCTTGAGGTGGCTTCTTTAGTTCAGCATGTAAAAATGCCATATTTGGTATTATTGTTTTCTGAGCCCTGACGCAGGTGAGTAATTTAATGTATCCATCACCTTCCATAGTTACCTCTTTTTTGTGTGAGGCAAGATCACATAAAATCTGCTCTAAGCAAATTTAAAATATATAGTGCAATACTATTAACTATAGTCCTCCTGCCATACATTAGATCTCTAGATTTATTTGTCTTCTACAACTGCAAGTTTGGACCCTTTGACCTCTATCCCCCCATTTCCCCCAGTTCACACCCTTAGCAACACCATCCTACTCTCAGTTTCTATGTATTCTACTCCCCCTAGCCCCCAGGATTTCACCTGCAAGTGAGATCATGCAATATTTTTATTTCTATGTAGCTTATTTCACTTAGCATAATGTCTTTCAGGTACATTCACACCACAAATGGCAGTATCTCCTTTTTTTTTTTGAGTTGTAGGCTCACTCTGTCACCCGGCCTGGAATGCAGTGGCATACTCAGGCCTCCGTGGTCTTGATCTGCTGGACTCAGGTGGTCCTTCCATCTCAAGCTTCCAAGTAGCTGGAACTACAACCACTCACCACCATGCCCAGCTATTTTTAAAAAAAATTTATTGTAGAGATGAGCTATTGCCATGTGACCCAGACTGATCTCAAACCTGTGGGCTCAGACAATCCTCTTGCCTCAGCCTCCCAAAGTGCTGGGATTACAGATATGAGCCACCATGTCTGGCTAAGTATCTCCTTTATTTAAGGATAAGTAACATTCAAATATATATATGTATATTACAATGTATATTATATATTACTATTATATACATGTGTGTATATATGTGTATATATACACATATACAAATATATATGTGTATATATGTACACACAGATATATATGATAGTGTATAGTATATATATATGTGTGTATATATATATATATACACACATATATATCAGAATTTCTTATCCATTCAACCATCAATAGACACTTAGGTTGTTTCCACATCTTGGCTATTGTGAATAATGCTGCAGTGAGCATACGACTCCAGATATTTTTTCAACATACTGATTTCATTTTCTTTGGCTATATGCCCAAGAGGACTTGCTGGATTATTTGGTAGTTCTATTTTTAATTTTTTGAGAAACCACCATACTACTGTTCATAATGACTGTACTAATTTGCATTCCCACCAACAATGTACAATAATTCCTTTTGCTCCACATCCCCACCAGTATTTGGTGTTTTTTAAAAAATAGGCAATAGCCATCCTAACAGGTGTGAAGCGATATCTCATTGTGGCTTTAATTTGCATTTCCCCGATGACTGGTGAAGGTGAACGTTTTTTAATATACCTGTTGGCAGCCGGGCTCGATGGCTCAGCCTGTAATCCCGTGCCTTTGGGAGGCTGAGGTGAATGGATTGCCTGAGCCCGCGGGTTCAAGACCCGCCTGGGCAGCGAGACCTCATCTCTACAATAAATCAAAAACTAGCCAGGCATGGTGGTGCATGCCTGTAGTTCCGGCTACTTGGAAGGCTGAGGCGGAAGGATCGCCAGAGCCCAGCAGGTCGAGGCTGCAGTGGCTGGGAGCGGCCACTGCACTCCAGTCTGGGCGACTGAGTGAGACTCCAACTCAAAAAAATAAAATAAAATTAATAATAATAATAATAATAATATACCTGTTGGCTACTTATATGCCTTCTTTTGAGAAATGTCTCTTCACATCCTATTTTTAAAATCAGGTCATTTGGTTTTTTGCTGTTGAGTCGTCAGCACCATTTGTTAAAAGCCACTCCTCCACTGAATGGTCTTGGCATCTTTGTTGAAAATCATAAGACCGTATGTGTGAAGGCTAATTTCTGGGTTCTCTGTTCTTTTTCATATGTCAGTCATTATTCCAGCGCCACACTATTTTTATTACTTTAGTTTTGTAATAAGGTTTGAGATCGGGAAATGTGAGACCTTCCACTTTGTTCTTTTCAAGATTGTTTTGGTTACATAGGATTTTTGCAGATTCCATGTGAATTTTAAGATAAATTGTTCTATCTGAAAAAGCCACCATTTGATAGAGATTGAATTAAAACTGTAGATTGCTTTGGGTAGTATTGACATCTTAACAATATTAAGCCTTCCAATTCATGAACATGAATACCTTTCCATTTGTTTGTGTACTTAATTTATTCCAGCAATGTTCTATAGTTTTTTTTTTTAATTTCAGCAATATTTCTACAGCATCCTAATCTTTCACCTCCATGTTTAAGTTCCTAACTATTTTATTCTTTTTGGTACCATTATATGGACTTGTTTCTTTATTTTAGGGAGTCTTCATTGTTTGTGTACAGAAGCACCGCTGATTTTTGTGTATTGATTTTGTATCCTGCAACTTTACTGAGTTTATTAGTTTGTGTCTGTGGTATCTTTAAGGGAGTCTGCATAAAATACTGTGGCATCTTTTCAAAGAGATCATTTTACTTCTTCTTTTCCATTTGAACGGCCTTTTTGTTGTTGTTGCCTGATTGCTCTCATTTGGACTGCCAGTACTTTAAGTAGAAGAGGCCAAAGCAGGCATACTTGTCTTATCCCTAACTTTAGAGGAAAAGCTTTCAATTTTTCATCAAGTATGATGTTAGTTAGGGATTTTTCATATGTAGCATGGATCATATTGAAATGGTTTTCTTTCATTTCTAGTTTGTTAAGTGTTGCTATCAAAAAAGTGTGTTGAATTTTGCCCAGCAATCTTTTACATTAGTGGATATGATCAAGAGGGTTTTTTTCTTCATTCTGTTAATGTGTATTACATGCATTCATTTTCCTATGTTAAATCATCTATAGATTTTAGGAATAAAACTCACTTGGTCATACTGCATAATCCTTTTAATGTGCTGTTGAATTTGGTATATTAGTATTCTGTTGAGCATCTTTGCATCTATGTTCTGTCCCACGGTTTTTTTTAAGCTAGTATTTTATGGTCTGACCTTTGTATCAGGTTAATGCTAACCTCACAGAATGAGTTAGGAAGTGCTTCTATCTTTTCAAGTTTTTGGAAGTGGTTGAGAAGGATTGGTTTTAATTCTTATTTAAATGTTTGGCAGAATTCACCATTGAAGTCATCTGGTCCCGGGCTTTCCTTTGTTGAGAGGCATTTAATTATGGAATCAGTCTACTTGCTAGCTATAGGTCTATTCAACTTTTCTACTTCTTCATGATTCAGTCTTTGTAGTCATGTATTTCTATGAATTTGCTTATTTCATCTGTATTATTCAATTTGTTGGCATACAATTATTCATATTATTCTCTTAAAAACACTTTTATTTCTGTAAAATTGGTTGTAATGTCCCCTCTTTCATTTATGACTTTAGTTATCTGAGTCTTCCCTCTTTGTTCTTAGTCATATAGCTAAAGGCTTGTCAGTTATGTTGATCTTTTCCAAGAACCAATTCTTGGTTTCTCTTATTTTCTCTATTGCTTTTCTATTTTTTATTTCATTTATATCTGCTCTAGTCTTTTCCTTTATTAGCTTTGAGTTCTGTTTCCTTTATAATTTCCCTTATAGTTTATTCTTTGGAACATTGGTTGTCTAAAAATATGTTGTTCAATTTTCACCTATCTGTGAATTTTCTACTTTTCTTTCTGTTATTGACTCCTAGTTTCACACCATTGTGATTGGAAAAGATATTTTGCATAATGTCAGTCTTCTAAAATTTATTAAGGCTTGTTTTGTGGCCCAACATATAGGGTATCGAGGTCTCTTACTATTACTGTAGAGCTGTTCATTTCTTCCTTCAATTCTGTCAATGTTTGTTTCATATATTTTGGAGCTCTGATGTTTGGTGCATATATGGTTTATAACTGCTGTATCTTAGTGAATTCTTAGTGAACCCTTTGATCAATATTATAATGTTCTGCTTTGCTCTTATAACAGTTTTTGACTATTTTGTCTGATACAGGTATAGACAAGCCTGCTCTTTTTGGGTTACTATCTGCATGAAATATTTTTTGCTATCCATTCACTTTCAACTTATGTATGTCCTAAATTCTCAGATAAGTTTCTTGTAGGCAGCATATACTTGGGTTTTGTTTTTGTATCCTGCCTAAAACAGGATTTTTTAATATTTTTATTGGAGAGATTCATCTATTTACTCTTAAAGCAATTAGTTATGTATCATTTAATAATGAGGATACATTTTAAGGAATGTGTCTTTTTGCAGTTTCATCTTGTGAACACTACAGAGTGTACTTACACAAACCTAGATGGTATAACCTACTACACACCTAGGATATATGGTAAAGCTTAGCTTGCTCCTAGGCTACAAAACTGTACAGCATGTTACTATACTGAATATTGAAGGCAATTGTAGCACAATAGTATTTTGTGTATATAAAATTGAAAGTACAGTAAAAATACAGTATAAAATATATTTTTAAAAGTATACCTAGGCCCTTCATTCCTCCATCATTCAGGAAGGACGTTGGTGTTGAGGTTGACATACCTGTCAAAGACAATACCATGAGTTCCGGTGCTTTGACGAAAACTCAGATGCGTGGCCTTCTGGCCAAACGCCTGCGGTTTCATATTGCTGGAGCATTCGTTGTATCCCTGGGGGTTGCGGCTTTCTATAAGCTTGCTGTGACTGAACCAAGAAAAGAAGGCATATGCAGATTTCTACAGAAATTATGATTCCATGAAAGATTTTGAGGAGATGAGGAAGGCTGGTTTCTTTCAGAGTACAGAGTGATTTGGGAATATAAAGAATTTCTTTGGGTTGAATTACATGGAAGTTTGTCACAGAGCTGTGTTCCTGAACTATGAAACACGTTATGTGGGCTAAGTAGTAGTTTCTCTTGATAAATAAACAATTAACAAATACTTTGAACAGTAAAAAAAAAAAAAAGTATACCTAAATAGGGCAATTACCATAAATGGAGCTTGCAGGACTGGAAATTTCTTTGGATGAGTCAGTAGGTGAGTGGTAAGCAAATGTGAAGGCATAAGACATTAATACACACTAGTGTAGGCTTTATAAACATTATACACTCATGCTGAACTAAATTTATTTTTAAATTTTTCTTCATTAATAAATTAACCTTAGATTATTGTAGCTTTTTACTTTTTTAAAACTTTGTGACTCTTGTAAGAACACTTAGCTTAAAAAACAAACTCGGAAGCTTGTGGCCAGGGATCTCCTGGTGCAGCAGCTGGTGCCGCAGCTGCTCAACTTGGACCCTGGCAATTCCTGGGACACAGGTTTTTTTTTTTTTCTCTTTTGTTCTTCTCTTTTTTTTTCTTTAGTTTAAGAAGTGTGTGAATATATGTGTGAGGGTTGAATCTGAATTCCTTTGTTTGAGTGTTTTTTAAGGTCTTCCTCTTTTTCTTCTTCATTCATTTTGTGCTAGGCAGGTGTGTATGTTTAGTTTTCATGGATTTTTGTTGCTGTTTGTTTTATTTCACTTTGTTGTTATTCCAGTTTGTTTTGGGGTGTGTGTGTGTGTGTGTGTGTGTGTGTGTGTGTGTGTGTTCAATTGTTTTTTGTTTTGGTCTCTGCTTTCATTGTTCTGTTTTGTTTTGTTTTTAATTCTTGTCCTTCTTAATTTCATTCTATCTTTCTCTGTTCTCCTCATTGCTGTCACTGTATCTCGGACTCAGGGGGTACACCACTGCATTGTCATATAGAGTGGTGGTGGGGAGTGGGTCTCAGGGAACACATACCACAATCAGTGAACACTATAATTTGCAAGTAGTTTCTGAATTCTAACTCCCTATTCACCACCTTATTCCCCTTTCAAATCTACAAGAGACAGCAAAGCTTCCACCAACAGTCCTGTTTCAAAATAGAACAAATTCAGCGTCCACATCAGGTAAGAATAGATGGCTGAGTAAACATCAGAAGTGAAAGCCTTTCCCACTGACACTGAATAATAGAATTAAAGAGAAAAACAAGAGATCTGTCACAAATGAGGAAAAACCAATGGAAGACCACAGTTAATTTCAAGTGTAACAAAGAGAAAACTCCTAAAAAATCAGATCTCAGAACCCAAACAATGGAAGTCACCAACTGCTGGATACAGAATATGACGGGGATTATGGAATGGACGGAAAGAGTGAATAAGACTCAAGAAGGCCAAGCTGCAACAAAGAAAGAATTTTTAACAGATTTTGGCAATAAAAAATTTCATCCAGGAAATTAATAACAAGATGACAAGCATGGAAAGCAGAATTACTCTAGGAGAAGAAAGAATCTCAGAACTTGAAGACCAGAACATGAAATTAACCTGATCTGTAAAAAAGATAGAAAGAAGACTCAGAAAGAAAGAACAAAGCCCACAAGAGATGTGCGATTTTTTCAAGAGGACACGCTTATACCTGATTGGTATCCTAGAAGAAGAAAGAGAAATGGAGAACACTTTAGTGCAAGTATTCCAGGAGATAATCCAAGAAAACTTTCCCCATCTCACCAGAGATGTGACCAGACAAACACAAGAGATACAGAGAACCCTAACAAGACATCAAATGAGAAAACCTACCCCTAGACTCATAGTAATTCACCTACACAAAGTAGACACAAAAGAAAAAATCCTAAAGGCAGCAAGAGAGAAAGGTCAGACTACCTACCAGGGAAAACCAATCAGAATAGCAGCAGACCTATCAGCAGAAACACTACAAGCAAGAAGGGACTGGAGTCTAATACTCAAAGTCCTCAAAGATAAAGAACTTCGACCAAGAATTTCCTACCCAGTCAAACTCAGCTTCATCAGTGATAAAGAATTAAAATAATTCCCAGACATCCAATCCCTAAGAGATTATACAGCTTCCAGACCAGCTCTATAGGTGACACTTAAAAGGTATTAAGCACAGAAGAAAGAAAAAAAAGAATGACCACCCACTTCCCAAGACAACAGCAGAGCACAGAATCAGCAGAGAATACATTGCAACAACAAACTTGAAAACATATACATTAACCCCAAAGCCAAAAGAAAACAAGTAAACAAAGAAAAGCTTTATAAGAACTTCATGACAGGGATAAACAATCACATTTAAATAATCAGCCTGAATGTAAATGGACTAAATGCACCACTGAAAAGACACAGAATGGCAAACTGGATAAGAAATCATGACCCAATTATTTGCTGCCCCCTAGAAATTCATCTCACCACAAGGGATGCACACAGACTCAAAGTTAAAGGATGGCAAATGAGTTTCCAGGTAAATGGATCACAGAAACTAGGAATCATGATCTTAATATCAGACAAAACAACGTTTAAGCTATCAAAAACTTAAAAAGATACAAAAGGACGCTACATAATGATAAAAGTTGCAATCTATCATCAAGAAATATCCATCCTAAACATATATGCACCCAATACAGGAACACCAGCATTAATAAAGCAACTACTAAATAAACTAAAAAAAGATATTGACTCTAACACTATTCTAGTAGGGGACTTGAATACCCCACTTAACAGCTCTAGATAGAGCAACAAGGCAAAAAAAAAAAACAAGGAGATCCAGAACTTAAACTTGACACTTGACCGAATGGACTTAATAGATACCTATATATTAATCCACCCAACAACCACAGAATACACATTCTACTCATCACCACATAGAACATATTCCAAGATCGATCACATCCTTGGACACAAATCAAGCATAAACAAATTCCATAAGGTTGAAATCTTGTCATGCACCTTCTCAGACCACAGTAGAATAAAAATAAATATCAACACCAACAAAATTTTCCCAAAACCCACAAAGACATAGACACTAAACAGCATGATGTTGAACAACTACTGGGTCAACACTGAAATCAAAGCAGAAAATTAAAAGATTCCTGGAAACAAATGAAAATGAAGAAACATCTTACCAAAACCTCTGGATGCCATGATAACAGTTCTAAGAGAGGAATTTATCTTTCTCTGAGCACACATCAAGAAAATGGAAAGATCACAAGTTGAAAGCCCTAACAAATAACCCAAGGGAGTCAGAAAGAGAAGACAACCAAAACCTTAACTTGAGCAGAAGAATCCAAATCACCAAAATAAGAGCCCAAATATGGGACACAGAAGACAAAAATATCAGAGAAAACATCAAGAAGACCAAAAGTTGGTTTTTAAAATTTGAGACCAACGCCGGGGACCGCGGAGGCAGGGGTGGGTGTGAGACTGCCGGCTAGGCGCCGGGAGAGGTGGTCGGGGAATGGGCCGGAGGTGGGCGGGAGCGCAGGGCGCGGCCGGGGGCACGGGAGCGCGCCTAGGGCGCGACAGGAGTTGTGGAAGGCGCTTCAGTGAGGAAATGGACCAGTGTGTATAGCCATGGAATCTCCTTGCTAACCATCACCACCTGTTCTCCTTGGTGAGTGAGCCAGAGAGCGGCCAGGTAGAAGGAAACCAGGTCACCAGGAAGCTAAAGCAGCGAGCTGTGCTGTTAGCAATTCTCCTTGTCATCTTTATCTTCACCAAAGTTTTCCTGATTGACAACTTGGATACATCAGCTGCCAACCGCGAGGACCAGAGGGCTTTTCACCGAATGATGACTGGCTTGCGAGTGGAGCTGGAGCCCAGACTGGACCACACCTTGCAGTCTCCCTGGGAGATTGCTGCCCAGTGGGTGGTTCCTCGGGAGGTGTACCCTGAAGAGACACCAGAGCTGGGGGAATCGTGCAGGCCATGGCCACCAAGAAAATCATTAAAGCTGATGTGGGTTATCAAGGGACACAGCTGAAAGCCTTACTAATACATGAAGGGGGACAGAAAGTTGTCTTCAAGCCTAAGCGGTATAACCGAGACTGTGTGGTGGAAGGGGAGCCGTATGCTGGTGACAATAGACACAATGCAGAGGTGGCAGCCTTTCACTTGGACAGGATTCTGGGTTTCCGCCGAGCCCCCTTGGTGGTTGGCAGATTTGTTAATCTTCGGACAGAGATCAAGCCTGTTGCCACGGAGCAGCTGTTGAGCACATTCCTAACTGTAGGAAACAATACTTGTTTCTACGGGAAGTGTTATTACTGCCAAGAAACAGAGCCGGCATATGCTGATGGAGACACAATGGAGGGTTCTGTCACACTTTGGCTTCCAGATGTGTGGCCTCTGCAGGAACACCGACACCCGTGGGGCAGGACATATTGGGAAGGCAAACTGACCAGGTGGGAGTATGATGAGAGCTACTGTAATGCAGTAAAGACGTTCCCCTTATGACTCTGGCCACGCCTCTTGGACGTGATTGATACAGCTGTCTTTGACTACCTGATTGGCAATGCTGACCACCATCACTATGAGAGCTTTCAAGACGATGAGGGTGCTAGTGTGCTTATCCTTCTTGATAATGCCAAAAGCTTTGGGAACCCCTCACTAGATGGAAGAAGTATTCTTGCCCCTGTCTACCAGTATTGCATCATTCGAGTTTCTACCTGGAACAGACTGAACTACCCGAAGAATGGTGTGCTAAAGTCTGCCTTAAAATCTGCCATGGCCCATGACCCCGTCTCCCCAGTGCTCTCCGATCCTTATTTGGACACCATGGACCAGCGGCTCCTGAGTGTCCTGGCCACCATGAAGCAGTGCCCTGACCAGTTTGGGATGGACACTGTACTGGTGGAAGACAGGATGCCTCTCTCCCGCTTGTAATTCTCAACACAAAATAAGTGAAACTTCTTTTTACAAAGATAGAGAAACAGCACAATCAATTCCAAATGGTATGAGATGGGTTAGAAATGGCCAGCAGCAAGCTCTGGTGACAGGGGACCGGGTGGCCTTGGATGTCTTTGGTGTTTTCTGTAGTAGAAGCTAAAGCAAAGACCACATGTTTCAAAGCACGGAGATGTTCCTGGTGAGTCACCTGGCTTCCTCGGCAGTTGCCCATCCAGCATTGGGCATCGTGGTCTGGTCAGTCCTAACTCCCGTGCCAAAGGACAAACAGGTGTGATGCTTGGATAGGCGAATTCTGGGATTGGTTCTGGAGTGTGTGTTTTGAGTCGAGCCTGGCAGTCCTTTCTCCACACCTGTGGATTTTGTGGAAACACATTGCAATCTCTTGTGTCTTTTTTTTACCAGGATTAGTTAAATTGGAAAGCTTACTGCCTCCTATGGAGTGGCAGCAAATAAAACCTTACATTCCATTGAGCCAAATAAATAAATAAATAAATAAATATAAGATTTATTTAAATTTTAAAGATGTGGAGTACAGTTCATTGTTAGGTATACAAGCGTTGATTATGCAGGTACCCTTGTTGATGAAGTGTGCTCCTCCCTCCCCTAGCAGTTTTCCTCAGCTGCCGATTCCACACCCCCTCCCCTAGCAGTTTCCCACTACTGCCAATTCCTTTCTTACAGTATTATGATAATTGTTCAAAGTCCCAAAAAGCTGGCTTTTTTTAAAGAATTAACAAGATTGATGGACCCTTAGCCAGAATGACCAAGAAAAACCCCAAATAAAGACAATCAGAAATACAAAAGATCAAATCACAACTGATCCTGAAAAAATACAAGATTATCAGTGATTACTATGCATAGCTATATGGAAACAAACTGATAACCTAAATAAAATGGAGGACTTTCTGACATCACACAACCTCCCCAGGTTGAAACAAGAACATATTGAGACACTAAATAGACTCTGTCATACGAAAACTACCTACAAAAAAGGCTCAGGACTGGATGGCTTTCCAGCAGAATTCTAGAAAACATATACAAGGAGGAACTGATACCAATCCTATTGAAAATATTCCAGGCAATTGAGAAAGGTGGGATTCTCTCCAAATCATTTTAGGAAGCTAACATCACACTAATACCGAAACCAGGTAAAGCTCCAACAAAAAAGAGAACTACAGGCCAATATCCCTTATGATCCTAGATGCAAAAATCCTCAACAAGATTCTAGCAAAAACACATCTCAAAAACCATCCACCATGACCAAGTAGGCTTCATCCCCAGGATGCAGAGCTGGTTTGACATCTACAAGGCAATAAATGTAATGAAATACATCAACAGATGTAAAAGCAAGAACCACATGAATATCTCATTAGGTGCAGAAAAAGTTTTTGATAAAATCCAGCATCCCTTCTTGATATAAACCGTCAAACACCTAGATATAGAAGGAACATACCTCTAAATAGTAAGATACCTCTAAATACCATCTTCGATAAACCCACAGTTAACATATTGCTAAATGGACAGAAACTGAAAACATTTCCCCTGAAAACTGAAACAAGACAAGGCTCCCTGCTCTCACCCCACTAAACATCAGAGAAATGCAAACCAAAGCCACATTGAGATACCACCTAACCCCAGTAAGAATGGCCATCATTAATAAAACAAACAACAACAGATACTGGCAAGGATGCGGAGAAAAAGAAACACTTCTACACTGCTGGTGGAAATGCAAACTACTGCAACCTCTTTGGATGACAGTGTGGTGATTTCTGAAAGAACTAGAAATTGACCTTCCATATGACCCAGCAATCCCCCTATTGGGAATATACCCAGGGAAACTCAAATCATTCTACAAAAAAGATACTTGCATTCGCATGTTTGTTGCAGCTCTATTCACAATAGCAAAAACATGGAGCCAACCTTGCTGCCCATTGAAAACTGGACTGGATTTTTAAAATGTGGTATAATGGAATAATATGCAGTCATAAAGGACAAACTCATGGACTAGCAGCAACTTGGATGGATTTAGAGTCTATCATACTCAGTGATCTATCACAGAAACAAAGAACAGAGTACTATACGTTCTCACTCATAAGTGGACCTTGAGCAATTATCACAATACTATAAGAAAGGGATTGGCAGTAGTGAGAAACTGCCAGGGATGGGGGGGGCAGGATTGGCAGTTGAGGGAAACTGCCAGGGGAGGGAGGGGCACACCTCATCCACAAGGGTACCTGCATAATGAACATTTGTATACCTAACCCTGAATTGTATCCCACATCTTTAAAATCAAAAATAAAAGAAAATAAAAAGAAGCAAAATTGCTACAAAAAACTCATTGTACAGCTGTCAAAATATTTTCCTTATTTCTGTATTCTGTAGCATATTTCTATTTTGTAAATTTTTTTTTTCACTTTGAAAACATTTTTGTTAAAAACGAAGACAAGCCTGTAATGCTAGCACTTTGGGAGACTATGGCAAGATTACTTGAGTCCAAGTATTTGAGACCGGCCTGGGAAACATAGCAAGACACCATTTCTACAAACAAAAAACGAAGACACACACACACACACACACACACACACGCCTAGTCTGACACAGTTTTGGAATCATCACTAAGACTACCTTTCACTCCCACATCTTGTTCCACTGAAAGGTGTTCATAATAACACCCGTGGATTTTCTCTCCTACGATACTAATGATGTCTTCTGGAAGGGACAACGTGTTTTTATTCCGCCTGCGTCTCTCGCTTTGATTATTCAAACAGCTGCAAGAGTGTCTGGGGCAGATTCTGAGAAATTCTGGCCCTTCCTTTTCACACCGCCTGCAGACCCCTCACACTGACTTCTTGCCCTCTCGGGGACAGCTGCTCACACCATGCCTTCACTTTCCTCCACAGAAAACACACCTGGTCCATCCTGGCATGACGACATAATCACAGAGAAAACAGAGTGCTGGCCAGCCCTCCAGTATGTTTGTTATGATGATAGCAAAGCCTAACACAGCCCCTCTGTTCTCAAGGCCTTCATTTGCTCGCTTGTAAGTCTCTCGAATTTCTTTTTCTCCCGTAATTTCTCATGTCTGGGAAACGGCCTGGAAGCAAATGGCTTTGATGAGGCTTCAGAAAGGCCTGTTCGGCCCTTGCCACGAGTTATGGAAATGTGACACAGGGAAGGCATTCGCAGCTGGGATGGCCTGGGATGTTTTTCATATGCCTGAGCAACTCAAAAAGGACTTTGTTGCCACACATGGCATACGTGGGGCCCTAGAGTAAGACCAGGGCCTCTGGCAAGTTTGAAGAAATGCATTCGGAAAGAACAAAAGAAAATGAGGCCAGAGAGCCACCTTCTCCACCTCTGCCCCGTCCTAGGTCATTTTCCTTAAGGCCAGAATGAGTTCTCAGTAACTCACTCCCTTTTGTTGGCAGGTTCCTTCTGGCAAAGGCACGCATTGGTTAATCTCCCACTACAACATTTTCCTTTGATCTGGGACATAGTACTTCTCGGTCCGTTAACCAGTTGTGACCAAACTCATTCATCTAATAAGTGGAACAGCATCCACTGAAACCTGGGAGATGCTGCTGCCTGAGAAACTCATGCAGTCTCCCCAGCACGGAGCAGCATGCCCGCACAACTAGTAGGCAGTGAGCTCTGAGGGTGGGAAATAGTGGTCTCACATTCTGCTGTACATTTACCGTATTGTGCGGCAAGGTATCGCTTCTCCCTTACAATTCCTCAAGATGCCCAAGGCCCCATCAGGAGCAAGTGGCAGAAGAAAAATGTCACGCTGAGACTGGACTGTGAGAGAGAAAAGACAAAGGAACGGAGGGGAAGGGAAGGGAGGAAGGAAGGAAGAAAAAACAGGCAGGCAGGTGGGAAAAGGAAGGA
The DNA here is from genome assembly GCF_000164805.1 of Carlito syrichta. NCBI lineage: Eukaryota > Metazoa > Chordata > Mammalia > Primates > Tarsiidae > Carlito > Carlito syrichta. The sequence goes on from NW_007252096.1 coordinate 20,121, forward strand.
AAGGAGGACTAACTTCTTCAGTCTGGGCGGCATGGGAAAGTAAAGAGAGACAAAATCAAATCAAGCCACAAAGGTGAGAGGTTATTCAATTTTAAATAATAATTTCAACGTTTGAAGTGATGTGCGTCCATTCAACCAAAACCGCATATACACAAACTCATCAGCTTTACAAAATTATCCACTGCGAGGGCCAACTGCCTTTCAGATATTTATGGTGGTGCCTTTGGCTGTGCCTCTCAAATCAGGGCCCTTTTTTAGGCATCTGAGCATGTGCTAACAGTCTGAAACGTCTGTGTAACCTGGTTTGAGAAACAGAGAGAACCCGGAGCCAAACATCGGCATGTGCCTGGCTGGCAGTTGCACTGGTAGCCATTGACCAGGTCAATGCAGCGACCATCGTGCAGGCAAGGGCTGCTATAGCATTCATCTGGTCACTGCAGATGGCGCCCATGAACCCAGGATTGCAGATGCAGGCGTAGGAATCAACACCATCTTGGCACTGGCCATGGTGGCAAGGATCAGGGTCACAGTTGTCGATGTTCTCCTCACACAACACTCCCGCAAAACCTTTGGAAGAAACGTTTTACCAAGGAGTTCCAAAAACCAAGGTAGATCTGGACACGAGTGTAGCTACGTCCATTTACCCAACACAGCCCATGTGTGGTCAAATAATAGTGTTGATCTGGAGCAACAGAAACAGTGCTGGCAGAATTTTTTTTTATTCCGCTCAACATCTTACAGAGTGTTATGCATATATGGTGGACTTTTAATAAATAGCTGCTGAATCAAATGAATTCACCATTAACAAACCTTTCCCCCCCAGGAGGTACCACCTAGGGACAATTGTGGTTATTCTTGAATTTTACTGTGTTTAGAACACGTAACACAAGACCTGCCCTCTTAAAATCTGTGCACAATACATGACTGTGTACCTCAGGCACAGGGCTGCACATCTCTAGCGTGTACTCACCTTGCTCGCGAAAACCACGCCCTTCGATGAGTCATTTCCCATTTCCCTGTGCCCTCACTCTGGCAGTCATCCACCCATTCTTGGGTTCTATTCATTTGACTATTAAGTGAAACCATTGGTACTTCTCTCTCCGTGGACGGCTCATTTCACTTACTGTCATGTCCTCGAGCTTCATTGATGTGGTCACATATTGCACACATCACATTTTTTTATTCATCTGTCAGTGGACATTCAGGTTGCTTCCATGTCTCGGCTATTGTGAATGGTGCTACCACGAACATGGGAGCGCAACTACCAGTTCAAGACCCTAATTTCAATTCTTTCACATAAATACTCAGACGTGGAATTGATGGATCGTATGGTAGTTCTTTTAAAAAGTTATTATTATTTTTAGGAAACTTGGTACTATCTTCCACAATAGCTGCATCATTTTGCGCTCCCATCAACAGGGTACAAGAGTTCCTTTTTTTTTTTTTGCAACTGAACCAAAATTTGTTGTCTTTTGTTTCTTTTCATAACAGCCATTCTCACAGGTATAAGGTAATATTTCATTGTGGTTTTGATTTACATTTCCAAGATGATGACTGACATTGAGCATTTTTAAATATATCTGTTGACCATTTGTATGTCTTCTTAGAAAAATATTTCTAGTCAAGTCAGCCCATTTTTTAAAACTGTGTTATTTGTTTTCTTACTAATGAGTTGTAGAAGTTCCTTATGTATTTTAGAGATTAGTCCCTTATCAAATATATGGATTGCTAATATTTTCTCCCAGTCTGTAGGCTGTCATTTCGCTTTGTTGATTGTCTCCTTTGCTGTGCAAAAGTCTTTTGGTTTGAAGGGAGTCATACTTGTTTATTTTTGTTTTGGTTGCCCGTGTTTTTGGTGTCATACCCATGAAATCATTGCTAACACCAATGTCATGAAATTTCCCTCATCTTTTCTCCTAGAAATTTTACAGTTTTGGCTTTTATATTTAAGTCTTTAATCCATTTTGAAGTGTGTGTGTGTGTGTGTGTGTGTGTGTGTTGTAAGAGAATGTTCTAATTTAATTCTTTTGCATGTGGATATTTTCTTTCTTCAGCATGATTTGTTGAAGAGATTATTCCCTGTTTTATATCTTTGACACCTCTGTCAAAGATCAATTGACTTTATACGCATGGACTTGTTTCTCTGCTCTTTCTATTCTGCTGCACCCATCTATGTATCTGTCTAATGCCAGTACCATATTGTTTTGATTACTGTACCTTTTTAATATACTTTGAAATTTGAAAGTGTGATGCCTCCTGCTTGGTTCTTAATTGTCAAGCTAGCTTTACCTATTTGAGGTCTTTTGGGATTCCCTGTGAATTTCAGATTTTTTTTCTTACGTTTTTGTAAAAAAAAAAAATTCATTGGGATTTTGATAGTAACTGCATTCAATTACATTGAATCCTTAGATTGCTTTGATTAGTATGAACATTTTAACAATATTCAGTTTTTCAGGTGATTAACACAAATGTCTTTTCATTTGTTTGTGACTTGTTTAATTTCTTTTATCAATATTTTGTAGTTTTCAATATACAAATCTTTCACCTTCTTAGTTAAGCTAATTCCAAGGTGTCTGATTCTTGTTTCTGCTCTAATAAACGGGGTTTTCTAATTTTCTTTAGGATAGTTTGATGTTACTGTATGGACATGCAACTAAGTTTTGGGGTTGACTTCATATTTTACTTTATTGATTTATTCGTTTTAATATTTTAATGGAGTTTTTAGGGTTTTTTGAGAAAGTAGGATTTATAGGGAGGTTGCTGAGGATTTTTATTGTCTGGAAATAGGGACAGTCTTACTTCTAATTTTCTGATTTGACTTTTATTGCTCTTTCTTGGCTAATAGCTCTGGCAAAGACTTTTAGAACTATGTTAAATAGAAGTAGAAAGAGTGGGCATCCCTGCCTTTTTAGAGGAAATTTTGTCAGATTTTACCACTGAGTATGATGTGTGGGCTTTTCAGTTATGGCCTTTAATGTGTTGAGGCAATTTCCTTCTATTCCTCGTTTGTCAAGAGTTTGTACTATGAAAAATTGTTGAATTTTGTCTAATGCTTTTCTGCATCTATTGAGATTATCACAAAATTTTATCCTTTGTTTTGTTAATGTAGTATATCAAATTAATTGATTTTTGTATGCTGATCTACCCTTGTATCCCAGGGATAAATTTCACTAGGTCAGGGTATTTGATCCTTTTAATATGCAGTTGGATTTGGTTTGCCAGTATTTTTTGAGGATTTTTGCAACTATCTTCACCAAAGATATTGGCCTGTGATATCTTGGTGTGCCTTTGACATCAGTAATACTGGCCTCATAAAAAGCGTTTAGAAGTGTTTCCTCCCCTTCAGTTTTTTGGAAGAGTTTGAGAAGGATTGGTGTTAAATCTTTTTTTTTGAGACATCCCAGGCAGCCTCGCCCTGCTGGGCTTGGACAATCCTTTCACCTCTGCCTTCCAAGTAGTTGGAACTATAGGCATGTGCTACCATGCTCGGCTATTTTTTTTTTTTTTTTTTTAATTGTAGAGATGAGGTCTCGCCAAGTTGCTCAGGCTGGTCTCGAACCCCAGAGCTCAGGCATTCCTCTTGCCTCCACCTCCCAAAATGCTAGTATTACAGGCCTGAACCACCGCACCTGGCCTAAATCTTTTTTTGAGTGTTGGTTCACCAGCAAAGCCACTGTGTTCTGGGCTTTTCTGAGTGACAGGTTTTTGTGCAAAGATTCAATCTCCATACTAGTTATAGGTCTGTTCAGACTTTCTCTTTCTTTGTGATTTAGTCTTTGTAGGTTGTGAGTTTCTAGGAATTTATCTGTTTATTCCAGATTATTCAGCTTATTGGTGTATAACTGTTATTATTCTTTTTATATCTGTGGCATTAGTTGTAATGTCTCTTCTTTCATTTCTGGACTTGAGTCTTCTTTCTTTTTTCCCTTTAGTCTAGCTAAGTATTTGTCAATTTTATTCATCTTTTCAAAAACCAACTCTTAGTTTTATTTTTTTTCAGTTTTGTTTCATCTGCTCTAATGTTTATTATCTTCTTTCTTTTAACTTTGGGTTTAGCTTTTCTTTTTCTAGAGCCTTGAAGTGTAAAGTTAGGTTGTTTATTTGAAATCTTTCTATTTTTAAATGTAGACATCTATTGCTATAGACTTCATTTTTCACTCTACTTTTGTTGCATCCCTTAGGTTTTTGATATGTTGTGTTTTCACGTTCACTTGTCTTGAGCAATTTTCTAATTTCATTTTTATTTATTCTTGACTTGATTGTTGTTCAAATGTATGTTGTTAATTTCCACGTATTTGTGAACTGTCTCATTCTCCTGCTGTCCCATTGTGTTCAGAGAAGATGCCTGGTATGATTTAAATCTTAAATATGTGGCCACTTTTTGTGACTGCCATGATCTGAATGTTTGGAATGCTTCAAAATGGGAATACTGTCCTTATAAAAAGGCTTCAGAGAGCATCATGGAATCTCCACCACTTGAAAACACAGTGAGAGGACACCATTTATGAACCAGAGAGCAGGCCCTCACCATATACTGAATCTGCTGGCATCTTTATTTTGGATTTTTCAGACTTCAGAACTGCGAGAAATAAATTTCTGTTGTTTATATGCCCCCTGATTTATGATATTTTCTTATAGCACCCTAAATGGACTAAGCCAGTGGTCTAGCATGATCTATCCTAAAGAATGTTCCATGTGTCCTTGAGAAAAATGTGTGTTATTCTGCTATTGAGTGGAATGTTCTGTATATGTCATTAGAATCATTTGGTCTATAGTGTTATTCAGACTTCTGTTTCCTTATAGCTCTTCTGTCAGGATGTTCTGTTCATTACTGCAAGTCAAGTATTAAAATCTCCTACTATTATGGTATTTTTTCATTTCTACCTTCAGTTTTATCAATGTATGCTTTATATATTTAGGTGCTCTGATGTTGGGTGCATATATATTTGCAACTGCTATATCTTTCCAGGATTGACCTTTTATCATTGTAAACATTCTTTTTTGCCTTTTGTGATAGTTTTTGACTTAAAGTCTATTTTGTCTGGAATAAATATAGCCACCCTTACTATATGTGAATGTTGATTACCATTTGCATGAAATGTATTTTTCCATTTCTTTATATTCAGCCTATGTGTGTCTTTAAATTTAAAGTGACTTTCTTATAAACAGCATATAGTTGGGGCTTGATTTTTTGTATTTTTTAAAAATCCATTTAGCTACTCTAAGTCTTTTGATTGGAGAGAAGTTTAATCCATTTACATTTAAAGTTATTATTGATAGGAAAGGTTTTATTACTAGCATTTTGTCAGTTGTTATCTGTTAGTTCTTATCGTTCTTTTTACTGTCTTTTCTTCTGTTGCAATCTTCCTTCATGTTTTGTTGTATTTTTTTTCTTGGCATCAATATGCTTTGATTCTGTTCTCTTTGTCTTTCATGTAACTTCTATGGGTTTTCTTTTCTCTGGTTACTTTAGGGATTATCTTATTGTTATAACCATCTAAGTTGATAGCAACATAAGTGTAATTGTGTACAAAGACTATACTTTCAATTCCCTCCATACCATACTTTTGTTATTGTCACAATTTGTATCCATTCATATTGTGAATCTTTTAGCATATTTTTAGGCATGCTTATTTTTAATACTTTTGTCTTTTAACTTTTACACTAAAGTTAAAAATGATTTACCTACCACCATTACAGTAATACAGTATACTGTATTCGTCTATACATTTATTATTACCAATGAGTTTTATTCTATCTTATGCTATCATATTGCTATTGAATGTCCTTTAATTTCAGCTTGAAGAAACGAAACATTTCTCATAAGACAGGTCTAGTGGTAATGAGCTCTCTCAGTTTTGGTTTCTCTGTGAAAGTCTTTATCTATCCTTATTTGTGAAGAAGGGTTTTGGCAGATATAGCATTTTTGACTGTTTTTGTGGGTTTTTTTCCTTTAGCACTTTGAATATATTATCCATTTCCTTCTAGCCTGCAAGATTTCTACTGAAAAATATACTGTTGTCTTGCTGAGCTCAAAATTCTTTATCTTTGATGTTTGACAATTTGATGGTAAGGTGTCTTGGTGAAATTTTGTGTGCTCCTTTTATGTGGCATTCTTTGGGCTTCTTGGATCTAGATATTTGTTTCCTCCCCCTGACTGGAAAGTTTTCAGACATTGTTTCTTTGACTAGGACTCGTGAGAGTTATTTTTAATTCCCTTTCAGGTAAAGCATACAGATGTGTTTTATTAGGGTTTCTTTCTAGATATTTATCTTGTTCCTTTATTTGGAACATCTTTGCTGGAGTTGTCATTTCCCTTGACTTTCTGTGATGGTGCTTGCACATTAGAAAAAACAAGCACCTCTCAGAGTCTTAATAGACAGCATTTGTACAGGAGAAGATCTCCACCATTCTGTCCAGGGAGAGAACTTTGGAGGCCTTTACCAACTATTTACCTCCCTAGAGAAAAGCAGACAGGTGTGATTGTCGTCTCTTCACTCTGTGCTGAGCCAGGAGGGGAAAGCTATAGGCACAAGTCATTATCTCCTTTCTCACCCAGGCAGTTAGATAGTGCTGGACTCATCAGAGCTTCAAGACTGCTGAGACAGATGCTAGTTCTTGGAGCAGTCCTGCAAAAGATGGGGCACTAAACACATGGATCAACTCTTTCCCCAGGGGGAGTGTGACAGCTGGGGATTTTTCATCGGCTTCACTCTGGGCTTAGCAGAGGGGTAGGTAAATGGCTTCTACCAGCTTCTCTGGGGAGTCCCTTCAGAAAAGTTGGGGCACTGGACATGTAAACTAATTTCCTCCCTCCCACATGTAAACCTGGAAGCTAGGTGGTCTCTTCGTGATTGTAAAGTGCTGAAATGGGGACTGGAAAAAGTGTCCTGAATCTCTCTACTAGCTTAATTGTGTTTGATTTTGTATTTTCTCAGGATTCAAAGACTTACAATTAATTTCTGACCTCTCACTAAAGGAATTTGTCTGGGAATTTTTGTTAAATCAGTGTGTTTTTGAGGAGAAGAAGGGTCCAGGACTTTCTTCTCTGCTATCTTCTGATATCACTCCTCCCAGTTATGAGCATTTAAAAGTAAAAGAAACAAGAGTTTCCTGTTTCAAGACTTAAATAGATCCATATTAAATCGTTGTTTAAAAGGCTCCAGTAGGCCTTGCCTCCCTTTTAAAGATGAGTCACAAGTTTTTTAATCTTTCTGCACTGAAATTCACCCTCTAAAATAAAAATGTGGCCGGGGAAGAAAAAATCTTTTTGCAAAAATACCAGCACTCGCACACATTCAGCCCTTACATTTCTAGGCCATTTTCTAGTCACTTTCCTCAAGAAACACAGAGACAGCTCTTCTGCTAGGAAGCCCCAGTGAAAAAGAGATGTCAACTGGAATTCTTCTCTTTTTCTAAGGATCCACTCAAGCAAATCTGCTGCCCAAATCTGTCCCAGAAAAACATGGACACCAAATGGAAATATCCAGGCCAGGCCACTGCTGTAGCCAAGAAGAAGGCAAGTAATTAGAGGGAAACAGTGAAAACAGCAAAAAGACAGCTGGAAGACATTTTCAGTAAACACAGAGTGGCCTCTGAGAATGAACAGCTAGCAGGGCATCAGAGCAATCACTCAGTTTTGTTCACTAGTTTGTTCGCATGGACCTAGGAGGAGGATGAAAAGTGAGAAGCATCCTACGTGTGGCACATTGGCATTTGTAGCTATTTGGGTGTTCGAAACACTTTCCCCTCATTCAGACACAGTACTGGGACAGTCATGATATCGCTATCAAGCTGGCAAACTGGCCAGGCCATTAATAATCTGATTCTTAATTGTCTTTCTGTCTCTCCCAACAGAGGCAGGGGCTAGTTAGGACCTTTCCTCTCTTATGGACAAAAGAGGAAGGAAAGAACTTGTCTTTTAAAATGACAACCCCTGGCCGGGTTCAGCGGCTCAGCCTGTAAATCCAGGAGGCTGAGGCAGGTGGATTGCCTGACCCGCGGGTTCAAGACAAGTCCAGGCAATTTGGCGAGACCTTGTCTCTACAATAAATAAAAAATTAACCGGGCATGGTAGCGTGCCTGTAGATCTGGCTACTTGGAAGGCTGAGGCAGAAGGATCACTGGAGCCCAGTGGGTCGACGCTGTGGTGGCCGTGTGTGCGCCACTGCACTCCAGCCTGGGCGACAGAGTGAGACTCCAACTCAAAAAAAAAAAAAAGATTGACACCCCCTGATGCCACCACGAGTCCAGATTAATCTGAAATTAAATGTCAAACTGCCAAGTGGCTTAAACCGGGAGCTACTGACAACGCCGTGGCTGATCACGTCTGCCTCCAAGCCACGCCCTACTTCATCCGCGCGACTGGCCACAGTGACATCCTGCTGCGACCGCCAGTTCTTCCCGTCTCCGGGCCTGCGCCCAGCTGCTCTCGCCGCCTGAGACTCTCTCGGCCTCCGAGGCGCACCTCGGCCCACGGCTCTCCACCCTCGCATCCGGCCCGCGCCACCCTCCCGCCGGCGCATCGGCCCTGCGCCTCGCGGTGCCGCCGGCCACTCGCTGGACACCCGGGCCGGGCCAGGACAGGCCTCGAGCGCAGCTCCTCCTGCAGGCGAGGCGCTGGGCCCGGAAAGGCACAAGGGCTTGTCCGAGCACGCACAGCCAGGTGGCCGGACCGTGGGGAGGGGCGACGTCACGCGCCGGGAAGGGGGCGGCGTGGCCGCCGC
>NW_007252096.1:29045-35769 GCF_000164805.1 Carlito syrichta
GGCGGGGGCACAGGCGGCCGGCGGCGGGGCAGTCTCGGAGAGCCACGCGGGCGCGGCTGGGACCTCGGGACGCCTCCACCGGGCCAGCCCGCGCCCTCTTTTCCGGGCTGCTCAAAGGCCGGCCTCCCGGCCTCAGGGCCCAGGTGTCTTCCTTCCAAAGCGCTTCCAACATGACCTCGGCATGGAAACGGGATGGCGTCACTTGCCTCTTCGAACCCTCTGATGATTCTCTTGCACTTCGGATTAAATTCTAACACCTACTAGGAAGATGGAATCATCTGAGAGAAGACGTGAGCTGTGGAGAAGAAAGAATGAAGACCCAGTGACAGGCAGACACGGAAACAGACAGTAAGGGCTCCCTGTTCTTACTGAGATCTAAATCTGCAATTCTGAAGGACTCAGAAAGTACTAGGAGGAAAAAAGTAGTAAAAGAGACTATACCTAGACAAATAGTGGTTTAGGACTTGCTTCTAGAGAGAGGGGGGGGGAAGCAGGGTGCCTACCAGGAAAGAGGAAGTCCCGGCCGACACTGGACTTTCTCCTCATCCTCTCCACAAGAAGCTGAGAAATTGTCTAGGAGCTCCAAGAGATTAATTCTGACCCAAGTGTTCAATATCTGGGAGGCACGGAATCTTTTTCTTCTTTGTATCTTTTCTAACATCTATAACAGTAAATTGGATGGAGCAGGTGCTTAAAAATGATCTGTTATTGAAGCTACTAACAGCCATTCTGCGGGAACGTGAAAGGTCATGAAGTGAACTGGATCTTGCCTGGAACACCGCCAAAGCTGGTCACTGAGGGTATGCTGTTTGTGCATGTGGGCTACCAAATCAAAAGTCATCATTAAGATATCCAACAACTCTGAAAACATGCCAGCATGTATCCCTCCTGCAAAAAAATAATTTCTCAAAGATGTGGTCATTTGACTGAAAAAAATAAATAATTGAAGTAGGCAATGAATTCATAGGCAAGTCCTCAAAAGCAAATGAAAAAAAAAAAAAAGCTGAAATTCACAGGTGGGACCCTACCAAACTGAAAGTTTTCACAAAGCAAAAGAAACCATCAAGAGAGTAAAGAGATAGCCCCTGAAATGGGAAAAAATATTTGCAAGCTATGCATCTGACAGAGGCCTAACATTCAGGATCTACACGGAACTCAAATGAATTGGAAGGGGGAGAAATTATAATATGGGCAAATAACATGAACAAACGCTTCTCAAAGGAAGACATACAAGCAGCCAATAAGCATATGAAAAAGTGCTCAGCCTTGCTCATCATCAGATAAATGCAAATCAGATCTACAGTGAGGCACCACCAAACTCTGGTAAAGATGGCTATCATTAGTAAGTCAAAAACCACAGGTGCTGGTGCAGCTGCAGAGAAAAAGGAACATTCCAACTCTGTTGGTGGGAATGTAAGCTAGTTCAACCTCTGTGGAAAGCAGTGTGGCAATTTCTCAAAGAACTAAAAATTCAGCTTCTCTATGATCTCGCAATCCCTCTACTGGGAATATACACAAAGGCACAGAAATCATTCTACCAAAAAGACACCTGCACATGCATATTCACCGCAACACTATTCACAACAGCAAAAATACAGGACCAACCCAGTTGCCTATCAAAAGTAAACTGGATCAAGAAAACGTGGTACATAAACATGATGGAATATGCCACCAAGAAAGGCAAAATCATGGCTTGGGCAGCAACTTGGGTACAGCTGAAAATCATCACACTAAGTGAACTGTCACACACAGCACTGAATACTGCAAGCTCTCACTCAGAAGCAGGCCCAGATCACAGGTCACGCGAGCACGAGGGTGGGATTGGAAGACGCTTCTGGGGACGTCAGGGAAGGAGGAGGGAGGCGGGCATGCGGCAACACACCGGGTATCTGGTCCACTATGGGGGGGGCAGCTGGAAGCCCACACTTGGCCTGCACACAGCCGACTTATGTAGTCAATTGTCACTTGTACCCCTTAAACCTAAAATAAGCTATTTTAAAAAGACCTCGGGAATGAAAGGGTTGTGACACAAATGGAATGATGGTTAACGCAACCAAGCTTTATATTTAGATTATAAACTGGGTTACAAAACATTGTGAATATCAAGAATACTTTTGGAAAAAGGGGTCCATGAGATTTTAAAACTCAATCATAAGAATGCTACTGTAAAACGGATTTTAAATCTCATATTATATGAACAAAATCTGGGCAATGAAGGAAAAATAGAGAGGGAGAAATAAACCCATGCTAATTTTTCATTTTACTTAAAAGGGAATCAATAAATACAGTTTCATTTTTGACACAAATAATTAGAGAAATTGCTTAGCTCAAGTTCAAACTTTTCTAAGCATGTTTTCCTTTGAAATAAATTACTAAATACTGTAATTTAAATGATCACGTCTCTATCATCCTCATGGACCAATACCCAAGTCCTCAAACGACTTAAGCGCCTGGCTTATGTTCTGGCTCTCTCCTCTCCTGTCTCCCGTGAAATCACCTTCTGGGTTGAGGACCGACAAGATCGTCTGAGTCTAAGATTCTTCCTTTTCTCCACTTGACAGACCTTCCCTTTCTCCACATCCGTTCCGTGACGCAGGCACACTCGCCACTCACGTCTGGACCTCACTGCAGTAGTCCAAGACCTCGAACTTGGCGCTTCCGCTGTCGGCCTGTACCCGGCTCATCTTCTCCCCTTCCCATTCCCAGCAGCCACTTCGCCTAATTCAGCCCCCACTGAAACCTGGAAGAGCAACCCTCCCCACCCCCATAACCCACTTCACGAGCCAAGCCCCTTCTAGCTGCCTTCGCGCTTGGTGCAGCCAAGGCGCTATGTCAGTCCCACGACGAAGGCTTCCGTCCCCGAAGCTCTGCCCGGTGTCTCGCTCTCTCCCTTTGTGGCTGTGCAGAGTCTTGGATGAGCGACCCCAGCCCATTCCCACCTTCCTCCACCCCATTCTCTCTTTAGCCTCCTGCAGCCTCTCCTTCGTACTGAAACTGCATTTCCGAAGACTTCTCGTGACCCCCAAATTCTGATGAACTTTTGCAGCTGTCGTTCTTATTTAAGAGTCCCCTGGAGCCACTCATTCAGTAACCATGGTTTGTTAACATCAGTCCTGGAAATGCCAAAACACGAAAGACCGGTTCCCAGCCTCACTTGGAGGCCGGATAGTCTACGAGGCAGCCTGAGCATAAACATCAGTAAGAGCAGTGACACGTTACAGGAGCCGCAGCAGAGGAAGGTGGAGCTGAGTCAAGGGCCATCTTGTCATGCTGCATCCCTTTGACTCGGTGACGCTGTAATGGCGGAGCTCTCTTCCTACCTCTCACACCTCCCCTTCTCGCCTCCCTTCTTTGGGCCCCCTTCCCCATTCACTTTCTGAAGTGTTGAGATTTCTCACACTTCAGGTTCACATCTTGTTTTTCTCACTTCACACATGTTTCTTCGCAGACTTGATACATTCCCATGGTACCAAAAAAAAAAAAAAGAGTCAAAATCTGAGTCTTGGCCAGGTACAGTGGCTCATGCCTATAATCCCAACACATTGGGAGACTGAGGTGGAAGAATTTCTTGAGACCAGGAATTCTAGACCAGCCTGGGCAACATGGAGAGATCCTGTCTGTACAAAAAAAATTTTTTTAATTAATCAGGCATGGTGGCATACTTTTGTGGTCCCAGCTACTTGGGAGGCTGAGAAGGGAGGATCACTTGAATCCAGGAAGTTAAGGTGAGCTATAATCTTATTATAACCAGGAGGTTAAGTGAGCTACAATCCCCACCACTGCACTCTACACTAGGGGATAGAGCAAGATGCTGTCTCTATGAGACAAACAAAAACAACTTAGTCTCTATCACTCACCTTTTTTCTGAGCTCCTGGATCTTATGCTGAAATGGTTTCCCTCGGAAAAACCCTCTCAAGCTTACTATCATCTCTACCCTCTTTCTCTATTTCTGTCAAGAGTCCCCACATCCTCCCATTTCTCATATTCGAAACAGAAATTAACTCTTCTCAATCTCCTTCCTTACACCAAATACTTAGACGGTTCTCAATTCCTATCCACGTTTCTTTCAAATTCACACCATACATACTTTTTACTTCCTATTGTGATTACATGTAGACCTTCTCATTTCTTCCTGGTGAATTTTACCACTCTTAAAAATAGGAATTAATGTTTTTTTCTTTGTATCTCTTACAGCATCTAGAGTAGGATATTGCATGTAACAGCTGTTCAGTAATTATATGTTCTTGAACCTACTTATACACCCCTTCCATGAGGGCTTCACAAGCCATGAAGTTAAAGTGGATCTTGCCTGGACTATACCCAAAGCTAGACACTGACTCATGGACCACAGGGCAGGAGAGACCTTTCCGTCTCACCTCCTGCATGTGGCAGAGCTATACTATCCACTCACCCCCGTTTCCACCAACAGGGCCATGAATCAGCCTGGGGACCCCTGGGCCGTCTGCCCAGCTGATGGGAAACTGGAATCGGGGTGAGGGGCCAGAATTCGGAGAAAGGCTTATCCTAGAGTCTCCCAATCAAGCTGACTGCAGATAAACTGAAACGTGAGATGCAGTTCCCATTCTCCCATGCAGAATATAAATGAGAATTACCTTTACAATCCCAGACATAATTCAATAGTTTCCAGTCTCAAACAAAAGGCTTCATCCCTCTAGTCCTTTTATAAAAACCAGGAAAGTGTTTGTGAGAAAAACCTCATGCCAGAGAATAACTTGTCACCACCTAGAGGCTGCAGGGAGACAGAAACATCTAGTTCAAAATCAAAATACAAGCGTAGAAAACCCCATTCCCAGACACAAAGCCCTCGTGCACCACCTCTGGCATGGGTGCCTGCTGATTCCTGCCAAATGTTTTTACTGAAATGGGAGCAACCGACAGCAACGGAAATCTTAGCCAATGTTTTGGGCTCATCATCCTAGAAAGGACAGTGGAGAGAACACTGGGGCAGTTGTACTGGACTCATATCCACCTAACTTCCACAGTTCACTTCTGCTTAATGTCCCAAAGCACCATCCCAAGCCTGAGCTGAAATTGCATTTCTGGATTAATAACAAGCAGAGAAAAATAAATCACATCTGCCCCAGGAGTGAACCCCAAACCAAAAGTAGCCACAGGCAAGAATTTGCGAGTTGAATTTAAAGTCAATTTTAATTCTGAAGGAAATGAACCTTTAAAAAGGACATTCAAGCCGGGCTCGATGGCTCAGCCTGTAATCCCGCGCCTTTGGGAGGCTGAGGTGAGTGGATTGCCTGAGCCCGCGGGTTCGAGATCCGCCTGGGCAGCGAGACCTCATCTCTACAATAAAATCAAAAAATTAGCCGGGCATGTAGCGCGTGCCTGTAATTCCAGCTACTTGGAAGGCTGAGGCGGAAGGATCGCCGGAGCCCAGCAGGTCGAGGCTGCGGTGGCCAGGAGCGGGTGACAGAGTCTGGGTGACAGAGTGAGACTCCGACTCAACAAAAAAACAAAAAATAAAAATAATAAAAAATAAAAAGAAAACTCAAATAATCTGGGTAGACAGCACACTAATCTGCACTGCTTTAATCAATTCTGGGGGTCTCCAAAAACTTTTTTTTTGTCAAATAGATGTCTACCAGAGCAGAACTTCTCTGATCAGATGATCCCGGGCCAAATAATGTAATGAAGACCTTTGCGCTGTGTCTTCATCCAACCCATAGGCACCCTTCCATTTCCTAAAGAACCATCTAGGTATTCCACTTATCTCTATAACGACATTTCACGATGAAAACAAACCATCTGCCCTTTCTTCAGGGTCTCTCCCTGTGCCACCAAGTTCAAGTCAAAGGCTGCAGAGATGTCACTTTGCCGTGGTTTTTTCTATCGCTGCCGTGTACGTATGTGTGACCGTGTGCGGGTGTGTGTGCACGCGCATGCCCCTCCACACACGTCCCCTGTGAACGAGCCCTCAGGGGCGTGAGAGTGGGTGCAGGAACCTCTGGTCATGTCCACAGGTTCCGCCTCCTCTCCGGCCGCCGTTCTCTCTGCCTTGCTGACTCCGCTGGGCAGAAACCAACCCTCCCTTCTGCTCGCAGACCCCCGGTCCAAATGCCTCTGAGGCACCTGGAACACGTCGACAGCCCCGCCCCTGAGAAACTCTACCCTAGAAGCCCCAGAATGCGTGGGGCAACTGGGACGTGGTCTGCCCTGCCAAGGTCCTCACACACGCCCTGCCTTGACAGGCCCCAGGAGTTGGGACCCTCCCTCCCCGCTGGAAAGCACGTGGCCCCACAGTCCAAGGCTCTGGGAGAGGCTGGCTCCTCAGAGGCCCCGCCGGGCATGCTAGGTCAGGTCTGCACCTTCTGCGCACGGAGGGCATCCTCCAGTCCTGGTGCCGTCACCGGCCTGGCCGGGACCGGGGATCACCTCCTACACGTTGCCTGTACGCCCTGTGGACACACGCCTACCCCACAGCTCGTTGTCCTGCGCTGACCGAAATAACCCACACGCACATTCGGTCGTGGGGTTCCTGGTACGAGCTCAGCCAGTATCACCTGCTAGGAGAGGCACTGACAGGAAGCGACTTTAAATCGCGGGATTCAATGTGCAGAGCAGTGAATCTGACATGAGCGCAAAATCCAATGAACTCTGGGGGGGGAGGGTCCCCAGAGTCAGGGGAAGGGGCGAGGCGGGAGAGGCCGGCCGTGGGAAGACAGGAGGCCGGGGGCGGGGGGCACAGAGGGG
>NW_007252096.1:36259-55404 GCF_000164805.1 Carlito syrichta
GCCGGGGCCGACTTGTCGCGGAAGCACGGCGGCGTCCGAGGGGCTTTGGCTTCTTTCCTTTTATTCACTTCGCTTGGCTTATTTATTTGTCTGCGAGTCGCCCAGACCGGAGGGCAGGGGCCGCGACCCGCCGGCTCCGGCGACGCTTCCGCCTCCGCCTTCCGAGGAGCCGACCCACAGGCGCGCGCTCCCGCGCCCGGCTGCTTTTTGGATTTATCGCAGAGCCGAGGTCTGGCCCCGTGGCCCGGGCGGGTCTCGAACCCGCGGGCTCTGGCCTCCCGAAGTGCTGGGATTACAGGCTGCGGCAGAAGGAAGGTAGGCGGAACCAGCCCGGGTGGGCAAGCCCGCGGTCCTAGGTGGCCTCTAGCCGGCGCGGCCTTCCTTCGCGGAGGCGTCCGCCCTGCAGGGCCAGAGCAGAGCTCCTCGGGCTGAGCCTCCAGCTCCTGTCAGTTCGGCCTCCGTTTAGCTCTGTTTTGAAGGAGGGTTCGGAGCTCAGGGGAGGAGTGCTTCCTTGCAGGTCGCGGTCGCTGCCGCTGGTGCTAGGAGCGGTGAGGAGGAGAGGCGGTATTTATGCGTCTTATTAACGACCCGATTTTGCCCGAACACGTCTGGGGAGCTGCGCTGAAAACGTGGTGCACAGAGTGCAGGACACTGACAAGGTCCCTGTGGAACACGGAAGCACAAGGGCAGCCTGGGTGAAAAAAGTCAGCCCAACCCACGGCCCCTGGGCAACTGCCTCTCAGCCCCAAGGGCCCTGGAGGCTGTGCTTGAACTAGACGCCTAATGAGACAGCATCCCCGCCCCAGCTGGCACTACATCGTTGTCATGAGGACAAGGAGGGACACCACGAGGAGAACGAAGCGCGGGATCCCAAAGGCACGTGAGGGGCAGCAGTGGACACAGCCACTGCAAGCCAAGGTGCTAGAGGCTGGGCAGATGGCGGCTGAGCGGCCGGCGGCGCGAGTCTCGGCGTGTGAGTGTGGGAAAATCTGCGTGGGGCTGGTGAGCAAGCGGGCCTGGGAGTGGCTGACGAGTGGGGGCTCGGGAGCCCGCGGCAGGGCTCTCCCGGGGCAGCGGTGCTGCAGCTGCTGGGCTTGGGCCCCAGCGATTTCTGGGACGCGGGAGCCAAACGCAACCTTTTTTTGAATCCACAGAACCCTTCCTGGGAAGAAAATGCTGGGCGAGACTGACTCAGTGGGAGCTCCTGCGCCAGTGGCCAGGGCCCTGGTGCAACAGCTGTTGCTGCAGCTTCCCTGCTTGGTGCCTGGCCCTTCCCAGGTTGCAGAAGCCGAGGGCCATTTTTCTTTTTTAAAAGGACAAAAGGTCTCCTGTGAAGAAGCGGCAGAGAGAGACAACCGCCCCAGGCTGTGCCTCAACACTGCAGCGGGAGAGACCGCCGACTCCTGGCCCTGCCTCACCACGACGGCGCCTGGCTGGGCACTGGCAGCAAGGGCTGCAGAGCGACCCTGGAGGCAGAGTCCCACCGAAGAGGACAAGGGGGGCGCCCTGGGACCATCTTGAAGGTGGGGTGGGAGAGCGGGCCAACTTGCTCACCCTGGAGAAATGACCTGGTCTTCGACGGGCGGATCCACGACTCAGGGGTTGGTCGTGACCCAGAGGGACTATTCTGAAAGCACGGACTTCAGAGGGGCCTGATGAGTGCAAGGGGCAGGCACCCCACCTCCCACCCTGATCCAGCCGCAGGACAGAGGATGCAGCAGAAAAGGACAAGGAAGGACTCCAAAGAGATCAGTGATGAGTCTGGGACTGAACCAAACCCCCTCCTCCCTGCAGTCCTCTGAACGTCAGACCCACACAGCTGGGCCACGACTGAGAGGGACAAACCCAGGCAGAACCTGGACATCGGTGGCAATAGGAGAACCCCATTCCAGGATAGGCCTGGCTGGGGCACTCCCGTGAGTACATACCTGGGGAAGAGACAGTCCTGCCCCTCCCTGCCAGATGAGATCTCCCTGACCGTACAAGAGTGGGAGAGAAGGACGGCAGCCCCACCAACCCTGCTCAGGACACTGGGGAGAGAGTTAAAGAGGTGGAAGCTCTGCAGGAGAGAACAGATGAGAGGAACAATTACAGAGCCTGCCACAAGAGGGCAGGGAATTTTTTCTTCTTTTTTAATTTTTAAAAATGTTTTGCCTGTTTGTTAGTTCATCTATTTTTTAAACATTTTTCCTTTGTGAGTGAATGTGTATGTGAGGGTTTGATCTGCATCCCCCCAATATTTTTTTCTTGATTTTTTTTCTTTTTCTGTTTCTTTCTTCTTTTATTTGTTGTTTTCTGCTTATGTGTGTATGTGAATGATTGAGTGTTCATCTTTCAATTTTGTTGTTGTTGTTGGTTTGGTTTTTCTCTTTTGTTCTTCTGTTTATATTTAGTTTTTATAGTTTAAGGTGTGTGCCAATATATGTGTAAGGGTTCAATCTGAATTCCTTTGTTTCCCCCCAGTCTTTCTGTTTTTCTTCTCCATTCATTTTGTGCTAGGCGTGTGTAGGCATGTGTTCATTGTTTTTGTTTTCTTGTTGTCGTTGTTGTTTGTTTTGTTTCACTTTGTTCTATTCCAGCTTGTTTTGGGGTGTGTGTGTATGTCTGTGTGTATGTGTGTGTTCAGTTGTTTTTGGTGTTGGTTTCTGCTTTGCATCATCTACAGAGTGGTGGTGGGGAGTGGGTCTGAGGGAACACATCCACAATCAATGAACACTGTAATCTGCAAATAGTTTTCAAATTCTAGTGCCCCATCTCCTACTTTTTTCAACTTTCAAAAACTACAAGAGACAACAAAGCTTCCTACCCACAGTCCTATTTCAAAATAGAACAAATCCAGAGCCCAGATCATGGAAGACTAGAGGGCTAAGCAAACATCAGAAGGGAAAGCCTCTCCCACTGGCACTGAATAACAGGACTAAAGGAAAAACAAGGGATTCATCACAAATGAGGAAAAAGCAAAGAAAGACCACAGGCAATTTCAAGTGTAAGAAAGAGAAAACTCCTGAAAAATCAGACCTTGGAGCCCAAACAATGGAAGTCACCAACTACTGGCCACAGAATACAACAGGGATTAGGGAATGTATGGAATGAGTGAATAAGACTTGAGAAAGACAAGAAGCAAACTGAAAGAATTCGTAACAGAAATTTTGGCAATAAAAATTTTCATCCAGGAAATAAATAACAAGATGACAAGATGGAAAGCAGAATTAATCTAGCTGAAAAAAGAATCTCAGAACTTAAAGACCAGAACATGGAATTAACACAGTAAAAAATAGAAAGAAGACTCAGAAAGCAGGAACAAAGACTAAAAGAGATGTGCTGTTATATCAAGAGGCCAAACCTATGCCTGATTGGTATCCTAGAAGAAGAAAAGGAAATGGAGAACAATTTGGAACAAATATTCCAGGAGGTAATCTAAGAACACTCTCCATCTCACAGGAGATGTGACCAGCCAGGCACAAGATATACAAAGAACTCCCACAAGTCATCAAATGAGAATACCAATCCCTAGACACATGGTAATTTGCCTACACAAAGTAGGCACAAAAGAAAAAATCCTAAAGGCAGCAAGAGAGAAAGGTCAGACTACCTATCGGGGAAAACCAATCAGAATAGCAGCAGACCTATTGGCAGAAACACTACAAGCAAGAAGGGACTGGAGCTCTATATTCAAAGTCCTCAAACATAAACAATTTCAGCCAAGAATTTCCTATCCAGCCAAGCTCAGCTTCATCAGTGATGGAGAATTAAAATCCTTCCCAGACATCCAGTCCCTAAATGATTATGCAGCTTCCAGACCAACTCTACGGGAGACACTTTAAAGAGTATCAAGTGCAGCAGAAAGAAAGAAAAAAGAATGACCACACACTTCCCAAGAGAACAGCAGAACACAGAATCAACAGCGAATATATCAGAACAACAAACTTGAAACACACACATACATCCACCCCAAAGCTAAAAGAAAACAAACAAAAAACTTTATCAGAACCTCATGACAGGGATAAACAATCACATTTCAATAATCAGCCTGAATGTGAAAGGACTAAATGCACCACTGAAAAGACATAGAATGTTAAAGTGGATAAGAAACCATGACCCAATTATTTGCTGCATCCAGGAAACTCACCTCACCACAAAGGATGCACACAGACTCAAAGTTAAAGGATGGAAAACGAGTTTCCAGGCAAATGGATCACAAAAGACGCTAGGAGTTATGATCTTATTATGAGACAAAACAACCTTTAAGCTATCAAAAATTTAAAAGATACAAAAGAGCACTACATAATGATAAAAGGCTCAATCCATCGACAAGAAATAGCCATTCTAAACATATATGTACCCAACACAGGAGCACCAGCATTTGTAAAGCAACTACTAAGTAAACAAAAAAAAAAGATATCGACTCTACCACTATTATAGCAGGGGACTTGAATACTGTCCTAACTGTCCTAGATAAATCGTCGAGGCAAAACATCAACAAGGAGATCCAGAACCTAAACTTGACGCTGGACCAAATGGACTTAATAGATACCTACAGATTATTCCATGCAACAACCACAGAATATACATTCTACTCATCACCACATGGAACGTACTCCATGATCGATCACATTCTTGGCCATAAATCAAGCATAAACAAATTCCATAATGTTGAAATCTTGCCATGCACCTTCTCAGACTACAGAGGATTAAAATAAATATCAACCCCAACAAAATCTCCCCAAAGCCCATAAAGATGGGTACACTAAACAGCAAGATGCTGAATAACTGCTGGGTCAACACTGAAATCAGAGCAGAAATTTAAAGGTTCCTGGAAACACATGAAGACGAAGAAACATCTTACCAAAACCTCTGGGATGTCATGAAATCAGTACTAAGAGGGGAATTTATCTTGCTACAAGTATACATCAAGAAAATGGAAAGATCAAAAGTTGAGAGCCTAAGAAATCATCTAAGAGAGCTGGAAAGAGAAGACCATCAAAACCCCAACTTTCGCAGAAGAATTCAAAGCACCAAATAAGAGCCCAAATACAGGATATACAAGACAAAAACATCACAGAAAACATCAACAAAACGAAAAGCTGGTTCTTTGAAAGAATTAACAAGATTGAGGGGCCCCTAGCCAGAATGACCAAGAAAAAGAGAGAAAGCCCAAATAAACACTATCGTAAATACAAAAGATCACATTACACTGACCCCAAAGAAATGCCAAAGATCATCAGAGATTACTATGTTCACCTATATGGAAACAACCTCCATAACCTGAATGAAACGGAGGACTTTCCGACGTCACACAACCTCCCCAGGCTGCAACAAGAAGACGCTGAGACCCGAACTAGACCCATAACAGCCTGGATTGACTCCATCATGCGAAAAGTGCCTTCCAAGGAAAAGCCCCAGGCTGGATGGCTTTCCAGCAGAATTCTCCCAAGCATACAAGGAAGCACTGATGTCAATCCTACTGAACATATTCCAGGTAATCAAGAAAGATGGAATTCCCCCCAAATCACACTGATACCCAAACCGGGTAAAGATCCAACAAAAAAAGAGAACTACAGGCCACTATCCCTTAGGAACATAGATGCAAAAATCCTCAACAAGATTCTAGCAAATCGGATCCAAAAACACACCTCAAAAATCATCCACGGTGACCAAGTAGGCTTCATCCCCAGGATGCAGGGCTGGGTCAACATTCACAAGACCATAAATGTCATTAAATACATCAACAGATGTAAAAACAAGAACCACATGATTCTCTCATTAGATGCAGAAAAAACTTTTGATAAAATCCAGCCTCCCTTCTTGATAAAAACCCTCAAACACCTAGATATAGGAGGAACGTGCCTCAAAATAGTAAGTGCCATCTATGATAAACCCACAGCTAACAAATTGCTAAATGGACAGAAACTGGAAACATTTCCCCTGAAAACTGGAACAAGACAAGGCTACCCACTCTCACCCCTTTTGTTCAATATTGTGTTGGAAGTCCTAGCTTGGGCAATTAGACAAGAGAAGGAAATCCGGGGTATCCAAATAGGAAAAGAGGAAGTCAAGTTATCCCTCTTTACTGACTATATGATCCTATACCATGAAAATCCAAGAGAATCTGTCAAAAACCTGCTTGCACAGATAAAGAACTTTTGCAAAGTCTCAAGGTACAAAATAAATGTGCAAAAGACAGTTGCATTCCTATACACCAACAACAAGCAGGCAGAGACCCAAATAAAAAGCACAATCCCATTCACAATAGCCACAGAAACAATGAAATACCTCAGCATCTTCCTAACTAGAAAAGTGAAAGACCTTCACAACGAGACCTACAAAACACTGCTCAAAGAAATCCAAGGAGACACAAACAAATGGAAAAATATTCCATACTCATGGATAGGAAGAATCAACATTGTTAACATGTCCATCTTACCAAAGGCAGTCTACAGATTCAACGCCATACCCATTAAGTTACCAACATCATTCTTCTCAGACCTGGAAATGAAATACAGAAATTCATATGGAAATATAAGTGACCACAAATACTCAAAACAATCCTTAGGAAAAGAAACAAAGCAGGAGGTATCACACTTCCAGACCTCAAGCTTTACTATAAGGCTACAGTAATCAAAACAGCCTGGTATTGGTACAAGAGCAGGCATATAGATCAATGGAACAGGATAGAGATTCTGGATGCAAAGGCTTAATTTCTCAACCAACTCATCTTTGACGAAGCCTCCACCAACAACCACTGGGGAGAAGAGAATCTATTCAGTAAATGGTGCTGGGAAAACTGGCTGACCACATACAGAAGATTAAAAACAAGACTCCTACCTATCACCATGCACAAAAATCAACTCTAAATGAATCAAAGACCTAAACGTAAAACCTCAAACTATAAGAATCTTAGAAAACGCAGGGAACATCCTTATGGAAATTGGAACAGGCAACCAATTCCTGATCAGAACCCTAAGTGCTCATATCATAAGAAATAAGATAGACAAGTGGGACTTCATCAAACTGACCAGCTTCTGCAAAGCAAAAGAAGCCATCAAGAGAGCAGGGAGACAGCCCACAGTTTGGGAAAAAATATTGCCAACTGTGTATCTGACAAAGGCCTAACATCTAGGATCTACAAGGAACTCAAACGTACTGAAAGGAAAAAAAACAAACAGCCCCATTAAAAAGCCATCAAAAGACATGAATAGACACTTCTCAAAATAAGGTATACGGGCAGCCAACAGACACATGAAAAAGTGCTCAGCCTCACTGATCATCAGAGAAATGCAAATCAAAAACACATTGAGATACCACCTAACCCCAGTAAGAGTGGCCATCATTAATAAAACACAACAACAGATACTGGCAAGGATGCGGTGAAAAAGGAACACTTCTACACTGCTGGTGGGAATGCAAGCTAGTACAACCTCTTTGAAAGACAGTGTGGTGATTTCTGAAAGAACTAGAAATTGACCTTTCATATGACCCAGCAATTCCCCTGTTGAGAATATACCCAGAGGAACTCAAATCATTCTACAAAAAAGATACCGGCCTATGTATGTTTGTTGCAGCTCTATTCACAATAGCAAAAACACGTAACCAACCATGCTGCCCATCGAAGCTGGATTGGATTAAAAAAAATGTGGTACATATACACAATGGAATATTATGCAATCACAAAGAAGGACAAACATGTGGACTTCACAGCAACTTGAATGGATTTAGAAACAAAGAACAGAGACCACATGTTCTCACTCATAAGCGGACCTTGAACAATTATCGTAATACTATAAAAAAGGGACTGACAGTAGTGGGAAACTGCCAGGGTAAGGGAAGTGGGATTGGCAGTTGAGGGAAATGGCTAGAGGAGGGAGGGGCACACCTCATCAACAAGGGTACCCCCATAATCAACATTTTTATACCTAACCCTGAATTGTATCCCACATCTTTACCATTTAAAAAGGTGTTTTAAATTATTTAAAGGGGCGAGGAGGCTGTGAGTCTTATTTTCCTGTTGAAATAAGTCCCTGGAGAGGCCTGTCATCAGTCAAGGCTGCTTCATAAGACCCCACATCACCTCAGACTCGTTGAGTCAAAGAACAAAGCAAGGCTTAGTGTGCCAGAGCTCAAAGCGTTTTGGCTTCTTATCATGATTTATTTGGAGTGCTAGTAAAATTAAGTTCAATACACATACCTTATTTTGAGTAATTAGTTACCAAGCATATTAAAATCCACTAGAGCCCTAGACTACACTTGCTCAGCAGGGAAAAATAAATTTTCAGAGCAGTGAGTTATTTCTGGAGTTACCAGTACAATAGGAACTCATTTCTCAATGGGATGCATAAGGGCAGTAGAAATGCTGTATAAGACGTTTTATGATGAATATAAAAGTCACCCATTTTATAGATAGATATAAAAAGTTAACTCCTTGAGGAAAAAGAGTGCTGCTCACCCCCATTAATCTGCAGAGAAGCAGGAGTGTCTTTATGCACTTAAATAAGGTGCACCGGCCTTGGCCTTTAAGTTCATGTAATAAAAAAGAAAGCTTCAATTTACAAGGTAAGATTGCTGGAGTTGAAAACAAAGACCACAAGGTAGCAGTGAAAATGGCCTTGTGCTTTTGGACTTGCAAAGGGGCACATGCAAAGGAATATATGGCTTTGGAAGGTACTAGAACAACATATTTGGCTTAATAGGACCCAAAAGGCCACAGAGTATTTAATCCCAGTCTAACCATTACCCTACATGGTGATTATCCTGACTTGACTTTGGCCAACACTCACCATTTTAAGGAGGGTCAGGAAATTGCATACGAGTACACCTACCTGATATGTAGAGAACACAAAAGATTGGAATGAAAATTGGCCCTATAAAAGTCATAAATCATACCTACTATCAAATTTTACTAACAATTTCAGCAATAATTGTAGAATAATAATTTGATTTTGAGGTGCACACCTACTAACACCAAGTCTGAGACTAAGTCTGAGACCACCAACACCACCCCCCAAGGAGACTTTTTTCCATATCAGAAATTGCTCTGATATGTAGATGTAACATACGAACTCTGTAAATGATGCAGGAAATTGTAACTTACATACAATAGAGCTATTTTTGGTCATCTCCATTTGATGCACTGTTCATCACATAGATTCTGTGACAGTTTTTAGGGAACTAGGGCATGTAAGTCCAGAGAGTCCAGATTCCACTACTTATGGTTTAATGCTCATAAGTAGTTCTACAGAAACCAGATACATTCTATTAAAAGCATTCCAGGGCAACCCCCTGGGGTCCACTCCCACTGTGGGAGCTTTTCTGTCCTCTCAATAAATCCTGCTTTAAAAAAAAAAAAAGTATTCCATATGTAACAAGTTTTTCAATAGTAAGTACCCTTTGCATATTTTCCACGCAGTTTGCCATTATCTGTTTACAATGAAAATGGACTGAGTTACCTTTTTTTTGTTGTTTGTTTTCCCAGGCTATCCTTCAGTAAAGGGAAATCCCAGAAGTGGGAAGAAACAGTGTTTTGCCTCTTTTCTCCAAATCATCTTGGTGGACATTTTAGGCAGACCAGCAGGAGTGCAATTTTCCTCACATGAGAAAAGGTACAATGATTGCTTTCAGCATTGGAAGGTCCAGATCTGAGAGTGAGATCAGAATATTATTCTTCTACACAGCACGATAGCAATCCTATCTGGAATCAGTACACACTTAAGAAGACCCCTACCGTGTGCTATAAACGCCTTCTAATTCCTTTCATCATCTCTTGGACACACATTTTTTCCCCAGTGGTGAAACCAGTTCTCATAGTGCTGTTTAACCAGGAGGTGGGTCCCCACCCCCAATCACGTCTGTGACAGGGCTGCACACAAAGTTAGCTTTTCAAAAAAAAAAATTTTTTTTAAGTCGGAGCCTCACTCTACTGTCCAGGCTGGAATGCAGTGGCACAATCACAGCTTTCTGCGGCCTCGATCTGCTGGGCTCAGGTGATTTTTTCCACTTCAGCCTCCTGAGTAGCTGGGACTACAGGCAAGCACCAATGTGCCCAGCTAATTAAAAAATATATATAAAGACGAAGTGCCACTATATTGCCAGGCTGGTCTAGACCTTCTGGGTCAAACAATCCTCCCGCTCGGCCTCCCACAGTCCTGGGACTATAGACGTGAGCTAGAGTTAGCTTTAATATGGCTAAATGTGTCAGTGTCAAGTTATAACTCACTCTAAGTACTCACAGAAATATGCATGCCAAATTTAAATGTATAGATATGGTGTCCTTGGGACTGATATCCAACTTCTTGGTACGATGTGTGCTCTCAGAGGCTGTGTTGCTGGACTCTGTGAAAGGCAACTGGGGTGGGAGGGGAAGGGAGATGGGATTAACGGTAGTCAATATCTGTCTGGGGACGGGGAGACACCGCTTAGCAACAAGGGTGCCTGAACGGAGCATATTTGTATACCTAACCCTTAACTGTACCCCACAATATCATTAAAAAAAATTGATTAAAATTAAAAAAAGTAGCCCAAACTTCACCTGCAACCTATTTATGTAGTTAATCCTTACTTGTACCCCACATTCCTATAATTTGTATACCTAACCCTGAATTGTACCCCACATCTTTAAAATAAAAAATATCTTCCTTTGAAAAAAAAAAGGCAACTGTTCCTTCACCTGCACATTTGGGCACTTCCTGTCCAAAGGCCTCTGAGACCTAGACCACCCCAGAAACCCTGCCTTTGAGGAGCTCCTCCTTATGGCCTCCAAATACCTGAGGGCATTCTTCAGTGCCGTGGTTATCGCACTGGCAGGAGACCTGGGCCTGGAACCATGAGATCAGGTAAAATAAAGGGAAAAAAATGTTGTGAGGTGGGAAAGATATTCAATTTGCTAATCAATGCAGTCGCATTCTCCCTCTGCCCCTCACTCCACCTCCCACATCTAGAAGACATTTCAGTGGCGTCCCCCCTTTACTCACCCTCATTCAGGGTGAGGACAGGATAATTTAAACTGCAAGCCCAACCTTTAAAATTGTGTCTATCGCCTGTTTTGTCTTCCAGGTTTCCAGCTGAATATCATTCCCATTTCAGTGAGACCCCTGAAGTAAGGGTAATAAGTCATGGGGCGTATCTACGTCCCATTATGTTTCCTTATCTACTTCTGTACTCAGACTGTCAAATTCATTGCACTTGTGTACCTTTGAAAACACACACACACACACACACACACACACACACACACACACACACACGAAACCCAACAAATCTTAAAAGTGTAGTGTCTGCGGGCTAGTCTCAGGAAATATCCGCTAACCCTTACGTTTCTGTCAGAGCTCACCGGTTCTTAAACTGCCAGGACCTTTGGTTGTCAAATGTCTCTGTCTTTTTCCTCGGAGGTGTAACTCTTGTTACCTGCTCTTTTCATGTTGACAAAAATGTTCACAAACCTGTGAAGTGTGTTCAACCTGCTTCTGTCTCCCCAGACACACGTTTACTGAGGTCTTGACATGTGCAAGTCCTCCTTCCCATCCCCTCCAGAGGAGACTCTAGGAGCCCAACCTAGGCCACCTGGAATCCCTTTGTCCTCTCTGCAGAATCCTTTCCTGCTTTTGTTGTGCTTCTGTTACAGGCTGAAAAGAGGCCATTTTAGTTATATTAGAACAGTCATTTAGAAAAGGCTCAGAAGCCGGGCTCGGTGGCTCAGCCTGTAATCCCGCGCCTTTGGGAGGCTGAGGTGAGTGGATTGCCTGAGTTCGCGGGTTCGAGACCCACCTGGGCAGCGAGACCTCATCTCTACAATAAATCAAAAAATCAGCCGGGCGTGGTAGCACATGCCTGTAATTCCGGCTACTCGGAAGGCTGAGGCGGAAGGATCGCCGGAGCCCAACAGGTCGAGGCTGCGGTGGCCGGGAGCGGCCACTGCACTCCAATCTGGGTGACAGAGTTAGACTCCAACTCAAAAAAAAAAAAAAAAGAAAAGAAAAGGCTCAGAAACTTGTATTAGGGTACTTTCTTTTGTAACTGAGTTGGGCTAAATGTAGAAGCCGCTTAAATTTAAATTCGTGCATATTTTCCCTTTCCCACACTGCCCTCAGAGTGTGGTCGTCTCCCCTTCTCCCTTGACCCCACCCTGCCCAACTAGTCTGGAAGGTCAGTCTTATCTTGTAAGTCATTGCTGGTGCTGGAGAAGAAACAGCTGGTTACACCAGACCATACCTGATCATTGGGAGACATCGAGAATGGCCCCAGGCTGGCAGGAGTGTGTCTGAAAGCCTGGTGTGGGCATTGCCCGCCTTCCCTGTCTGTGAGTATGAGGACATCGGACTGTTATAGGCCAGGACTCTGGAAACAAGGTAAGAGCTAAAATACCAAACTTCAAGAGGAATGCATAGGAGAAAACCTTGTGACATTGGGTTAAGCAAAGAGTTCCAAGTAGTACATCAAAAGTTCACGCCATAATAGACTTCATTAAAGTTAAAAGCCTTTTGTGCTTCAAAAGATACTATTAAGAAGAAGAAAATACAAGTCATAGGTTGGAAGAAAATATTTGTAAATCATATATCTCACAAAGCACTTGCATTCACAATCTATAAATAACTTTTTAAATTCAATAAGCAACAACTCAGTTTTTGAAATCAGCAAAGGGCTTTAATAGACATTTTACCAAAGAAGACATAAATTGCATGTGAAAAGGTACTCAATGCCATTAGTCTCTAAGCAAATGCAAATGAAACCCACACTAATATGCCACTTTACACCCATGCATATGACTTTGTCTAAAAAGACAGAGAACATCAAGTGTTGCTGAGTGTGTGAACAAACTGGAATCCTCAGATATTGCTTGTGCTCAAAACAACAGCCACAAAACCCTCACAATAGACAAAGTTAGAGAAAGAGAGGAGGCTTTATTTCTTGTAAAGAGTTACAGTCTGAAGGTGGCCATCCTGCAGGCTGGGAAGAGGGCGTCTGGCCAAGACCTGAGACAGGCACTTGGAAGGAGGAGGGGTTGGGCTGGGTGCTTTATGTTGAACACTTTGGCTAAACACACATAGCCAACAGGTTGCAGGAGGAGCGATGGCTATTCCCGAAGGTAGTCTTGACATGACGCCCACCGAACAAACAAAATGCACGTTCACTTTGGAATGGAGACCTAACATTAAATATCACAATTAGACTTCACATTTACATGTGACCTGAGGTCAGGACATAAAGGCATGCGATGCACAGTCTCTGTAAACCAGCCAGTCTATGGTCAGTGATCTTATTGAGAGGAAATTACCGAGATCCGTCTCAGTCTCTTGTCCAATCAAAGCTGTAGTTATGGCTGGAGGAACAGGGCCTAGGGGTCAGTTAGTCAGCATCTGGTGGTGCTGCAGATTTTTTAATATTGCTGGTCTAAGCCAGTGCTTGTTTAGCTGCTAGAAAAAGAGGAAAAACCGGTGGCACTTAGAATGTAGTTTATTCTTTAAGTGGAGTGGAGTGTGATTTAACCTTGCCTGGCCAGCCTTAGGTTCTATTTATAATTTGGTCTCTTGTCACCACAAGAGTCTGTCCTATCAGACTCATGAGCTCTATTTTTTTAATGATGGTCAGTTGTTGTGTCTAAACCACAAAAAGGTGGGATTATAACAAGAGTGTCTGACCTCTTGTTCTGTCAAGGCCAGGGACTCAGTTTTAACATTTTTCTGGGGTCTCCTTGGCCAACAGGGATTCATTCAGCTGGTTGGGAGCTTATGATTCTCTTTTAGATTTACACTGGTGGATGCTGGCAAGGATGTGGGGGGAAAAGACCGTTTCTACACTGCTGGTGGGAATGCAAGCTAGTGCAACCTCTTTGGAAAACTGAAAGACCTAGATTTCTGAAAGACCTAGAAATTGACCTTCCATATGACCCAGCAATCCCTCTACTGGGAATATACCTGGAGGAACTCAAATCATTCTACAAAAAAGGCACCTGCACACACATGTTTATTGCAGCATTATTCACAATAGCAGAAACATGGAACCTACTGTGTTGTCCATCAAAAATGGACTGGATTTTTAAAATGTGGCACATACACAATGAAATATTATGCAGCCATAAAGAAGGACAAACATATGGACTTTGCAGCAACTTAGATAGATTTAGAGTCTATCATACTGAGTGATCTGTCAGAGAAACAAAGAACAGAGTAACAGATGTTCTCACTCATAAGTGGACCTTGAACAATTATCATAATACTATAAGAAAGGGATTGGCAGTAGTGGGAAACTGCCAGGGCAAAGGGGACACACCTTATCAACAAGGACACCTACATAATGAACATTTGTATTGTGGTAGGGGACTTTAAAAAAATGTTTTAAACATATATCATTGTCAAAATGTTCCAGTTTGTTCATGCAAAACACCACACCCAGCACCTGTCAGTGCCTGCAGTTAAGGCTGCAAGCCCCTTCCTGTGGATCCCAAAAGCATGATGGAACCCGGTGAGGTGCAGGAACCAGCGAAAGGAGCAGCACCCGAAGGAAAGGGTACGAACCAGGGTCACATGGAATAGACCTGCCCCTGAGAGACAGAAAGGGAAGCTGCTCACCTCCTGGAGTCCGCTAGGAGTCTCAAGCCTGAAGGAAAGGGTTAGAGGCAGTGGAAGGAAACACTGCTCTGAGATGAAACCACAGAATCCAAGGTACTGGGTGGAGGGTTGGAACTGTTTTGTGATTGTGTGCAAATGAGACGGACAGTGGAAGGGTTCTGACCCAACCAAAGGGCCAAAGCAAGTGTTGGATCCTGATCTAAGCTGGTGACGACCTCATATAGCTGAGGGTGGCCCCAGCCCTGTAATAGGGCTGGTCCTGATTGGGGGCTTATACCAACCCTCTAATTGCTAAGATGCGTCTGAAATAACACCGCAAGGGGCACAGCGGGAAATGACGAAGCGTGTGTCCACTCCTTCCCCCTCCCCGTTCTTTCCCGACTTGTGAGTGATTGTTGACTTTTAGTGGGTGGAAAGTGGGTGGAACACAGAGTAAGAGCACCCCCCGTGAATGTATGTTAACACATTTTCGCCAAGATTACTCGGGAGACCAAGGTGTGACACTGACTTGGAGAAAGCTCCAAACATTCTGTGAAATAGACTGGCCTTCTTTGGGGGTAGGATGGCCCACAGAAGGGTCATTAGATAAAAGAACAGTTGCTAAGGTATTTAGGATGGTCGCAGGAAACCCAGGTCCCAGCCACCCCGATCAGTCCCCATACCTTGACTGTTGCAAGATGCAGTCCTTGCTCGCCCATCTTGGCTGAAAGCTTGCTGGGAGGGAAATTGCAAAATTATGATGGCACTTAAGTTGGCTCCTTCCAAGCGCCTGCCTGCACTAGACAAGCTTGTTCTGCCTGATGAGACGGAAGGGACTCCTCCACCGTGCACACCCTTATGCCCCCATTGCCGCCTGCACCCTCGGCTCCAGCCACCACCGTGGCCCCACTGCAGATGCCATGCATACCAAAATCCAGTCTTTCTACCCAACCGCCTGATAAACCTCTGGTTATGGCCACCCCAGAGCCTCCAACCTTAACACTGCAGGCAATGTGTATGCCACCACCTGATTGGGTTCCCACACCCCTGGCCACCCGGAGCCTCTGACCTTAACCCCACACTCACTGCCCAGAGAGCTGCCATGGGAGCCAAAGCTGGTTACTCCCCCAGCGGATGTACAGGCGCCCTCCAGATGCCACTGAGAGAGATCCCAGGACCCCTCTATTACGACCCAGGTGGCCACATCAAAGGGAGACAACGCACATTTGTATATCAACCATTCACCACCACTGATCTCCTGAAGTGGAAAAATCATACACCACCACTTACGGAAAAGCCCCAGGCTATGATTGACCAGATGCAATCTGCGATCCAGACCCAAAAGCCAACTTGGGCTGAGAGCTGTCACCTCCTCCTGACATCATTCGATCCTGAGGCGTGCCAGAGAGTGACTCAGGGAGGCTTGAAATGGCTAGAAGAACATGCCCTGGCAGGACTGCTCAGCACACAGGCACACACACAGAATCACCTCCCCAAAGAAGACCCTCAGTGGGACAACAGTAACCAGGAGCTACAGATTCTCGAGCGGTACCACGACGCCCTCTTAGAAGGCAGGCAGGAAGGAGGAAAAGAGGCCATGAGCATGAGCAAGATCTTGAAAGTGCTCCAGGGACCCAGTGAAAGCCCACACCAGTTCTATGAGAGACCCTGTGAGGCCTTCAGACTGTACACTCCCTTCAACCCAGAGGCAGCTGAAAATCAATGGAGAGTGAATGCAGTCTTTGTTAGACAAGCCCAAGGAGACATCCGACTCAAGCTACAAAGGCTAGAGGGCTTCACTGGAATGAACGCCAGCAGGCTGCTGGAAATTGCCATGAAGGTGTTTGTCAACCAAGACTG
Organism: Carlito syrichta; assembly: GCF_000164805.1. Classification (NCBI taxonomy): domain Eukaryota; kingdom Metazoa; phylum Chordata; class Mammalia; order Primates; family Tarsiidae; genus Carlito; species Carlito syrichta. The sequence continues at coordinate 52,657 of NW_007252096.1, forward strand.
GAAGGCCCAGCAGATCGAAAGCTGAAGAAAAAGGCCACTTTGCTTGTGGCAGCCTTATCAGGATACCAGGTACCTGCCCAACACAGATGAGGTCAAAGCTGAGACCAGGATTGTGGACGAGCCCAACCCAATGGCCATCCAGGGATGATGCTGGGACTAGACCAGCATGTCAACAGGCCACCCTACTCCAACCAGAAACTGGGAAGAAATCAATGTGCCTACTGCTACCAAGAGGGCCACTGAAAAGGAGACTGTCCCCAGTGCATAGCAGACAAAAACTGCTGGTGCCCCCCAGCCGATCAGACCACCACCAAGAGAAAGAGGCCAGACACCCCAGAGACAATACCAACCACCTTCAGACGACTTTATGGGTCTGGCTGCCATGGATACATACAAAGACTAGGGCAGACCAGGCTCCATTCTACTGGGCCCCCAAGAGCCTATGGTCCGGATGACTGGAGGGGGCCAACCCATTGACTTTATGGTGGACACAGGAGCCAAACGCTCTGTGGTAACTCAACCTGTGGGCCCCTTCTCCCAAAGGCAAGCTCATCATAGGGGCCACATGTAGCTGAGCTCATCATCCCTTTATGTTACCATGATGCTGCACAATAGATGACCATGAAGCTTTCCATGAGCTCCTGTACCTCCCTGAATGCCCAATAGCTCTGATGGGACAGGACTTGTTAGGAAAGCAGTGGGCCCAAATCACTTTTGCCTCTCCTCACCATGTGACTCTAAAATTAAGAAATTCAGAGACTAAGATAATGACTCTTACCATTCCTTGGGAAGAAGAATGGCATCTCTGCAGTTTAATGGGAGAGTCACAACACGGACCGCAGCCACCCTTCCAAGTATCTGGAGTTTGGGCGGAAGACAATCCCCCTGGGTTGGCCCTCAATATACCCCCAGTACTCATAGAGTTAAAACTAGGGGTTGAGCCAGTACATCAGAAGCAATACTTCATCCCACGCAAGGCACAGATTGGAATCCAAAAAATCTGGAAGAACTCCTGTGGTACAGAATCCGTCGACCCAGTCATCTTGGAGCATGCCTCTCCTTCCAGTCCAGAAGCCAGGGATGGAGGATTACCAGACTGTTCAAGACCTGTCGCTCAAGGTTGGCGGCCTTGTTTGCGGGCACTTGCTGCCACCGTCCTTCTGGTGGCAAAAGCCGATAAACAGGGGACAATACCTCATGGTATGAGCACCGCATGCAGTGTTAACCTGATGAGATACAAAGGTCAATACTGGCTAACAAATGCCAAAAGGGGTAAGTATCAAGGAGTGCTATGTAAAAACCCACACATTCGCATGGAATTAGTCAAAACTTCAAATCCCACAACTCTATTGCCGGTTGAGCCTGGACAGCCAGACCATAACTGTATTGAGATTATGGATGAGGTGATTTCCAGCCATTCGGACTTGACAGACCAGCCCCTCCAAGATTCTGCTGAATACTTTACTCACGGCAGCAGTTTCATTTAAAAAGGGGAACGGTCTGTCGGTTACTCAGTCATAACCCTGGACTCCACCATTGAAGCTACACCTCTACCAAAAGGAACTTCAGCCCCAAAGGCAGAGCTCATTACCTTAACCCAAGCCCTCCAGCTGGCCACGGGGGGTACATGTCAGCATCTACACTGACTCCAGATATGCTTTCACCATTTTCCATGTGCACGGAGCCTTATATAAGGACAGGGCCCAATAAATTCAGCAGTCAAGGACATAAAGAATAGCAAAAAAAATCCTCACGTAAAAATGGCCAAATGGCAATTCCTGAGTCACTGGTTCCAGCTTTTGTCAGGGAATTCCACCAAGGAAACCACCGTGGATGAACAGCCCTTGAAACCACGCTAAACCAATACTTTTATGTCCCGCGACTCTCCAGTATAGCCCGAGCAATTTGTAAGCAATGCCAAACCTGTGCTCAAAACAACCTGCGGCAGTGACCCAAAGTCTCCCCTGGAATACAGCACGTCGGAGAAACACCATTTGAAGACTTTGCTGAGCTCCCCCGAGTCCGAGGCTACAAATATCTCCTTGTTTTTGTATGTACCTTCTCAGGATGGGTAAAAGCCTTCCCAACTTGTACAAAGAGGGCATCTGAAGTGTCCTGACTTCTCTTAAAAGAAGTCATCCCCTGATTTGGAATCCCAATCACCATCGGGTCAGACAATGGGCCCATGTTTGTGGCAGAAATAATTGGCAAAATGGCTAAAAATTACCTGGAAATTGCATACCACTTACCAGCCCCAGAGTTCAGGAAAGGTAGAGTGAATGAATCAGACATTAAAATTACAACTCAGCTTTTGCCAATAGTCCTATTAAAAATTAGGTCTAGTCCTAAGCAAATAGGTTTCTCTCCTTTTGAAATCCTTTATGAAAGGCCACCCCTTCTTGTCAAATAGAAAACATTACCCTAAGACAACAACTGCAGGCTCCAGGCACAGCCTTAGACACCTTGCATCACCAAGCCAGAGAAAGGTTACCAACACATGTTCTGGGTAAAGAAATTAAATGCACAGCCCCGAATACCCCTCTGGAGGGGCCTGTTTACTGTCCTTTTGTCTACCCCAACTGCAGTGAAAGTTGCTGAAGTGATCTCCTGGATCCACTACAGCAGGGTTCAACCAGCCGCTCCAACTTGGGAGTGTGTGACTGCCCCTTCAGTCCTGAGAGAAGCGTAATAGAGTATACCATAAACTTAGGTTAAGAGCATGCTATAACCCAATAAATATGTAATCGG
>NW_007252096.1:55502-59166 GCF_000164805.1 Carlito syrichta
CTCCTCCCTTTGTGTAAAAACATAAAAGTCGTCTGCTTAAGGAAGTCAGGGCCTCTGGGTGTACTCCGCTGCGTCAGTGGTCGACAGAGGTCCAGGCTCGAGCTTGCAAATAAAGACCCTCCTGAACTTTCATCAGAATTGGCTCTTGGTGGTCTCTCGGATTGAACATTCGGCCACTACAGTCCCACACAAACTGACTCTCCAGGGAAGGGGAGACTGCACACCCCAAAGTCCAAAAGAGATCTCCAGCCCTGCTCTAGTCATGCCAGAGGCTGACTGGTCCACGCGTGGCTGAAGCTTGAGGCATCTGTGGCCTTGCTTCAGCCACACCAGAGGCTGGCTGATCAGTACATGAGGAAACTGCAGCCGGGATACAGATAAGTCGCTTTGCTTTAAATCTCCCTAAAGCAAGTCTTTAATGTACTGCTGCTCCCTGTCTCTATCTATCGCTATAGCCTCCACCCTGGTCTTTATTGTAGGACTAACAAAAGTCGCACCAGCAGACTGGACATGCAGCAAAAGGTTTTTACTAGTGTTCTCCTTCCTCCTATGGATAGGATATTTCATTATTGTTGGTTGCTTTTAATTTGGGCCTCTTTCGCAAATTCGGCTGATGGCTCACCTTGTAGCGATTGTGTGTCCCTGCTTTGCTCTAAGGGATGGGGGGGATGGCACAGCTGGTACCCAACCTTACTATTTGTACCAGCCTATGGTCTGCCATGTCAGTGCCTCCCTATGCTCCTACAAAGGTAAACTCTCCTGGACTGGATAAATAGAAGCCAACTATGTGACTGGACATACCTGTAATCTACCAGGTGATGACCAAGGTGGAGGATGGGCCTGCTGTAATCACTATGGGCGGAGAGGCACCCAGGACCAGGCCCAAACCCTACTGGTCAAAGAAACTGTACAAAAAATGGCACAGTCGAAGCCAAAGCTGCCCCATCCTCCATGCACAATCAATTACAAAAGGACCGACGCTTAGACCTAGAGCTTCCCACCATACGGGAAAAACCGCTTCATAGACCTGGCTGAATGAATCGTCCAAGAATTCAGTGCCACTAAATGCTGGATATGTGAGGGAGCCCTTATGACTGAGGAGTGGCCTTGGAAGGGAACCAGTTTAAATGCTTGCCAACTCCTCCAATGGAGTCATTCTGTAATTGCCAGGGAAAGTAACCGACCTCAAGGCTGGGTCCTTGCCTCAGAGGTAATTGGAGTAAAACCGTGCAAGCTTTTACTCAACGGGTGGGAGACTCCTCTTGCAGGAGAATGTTATCCTGGAACTCTACAAACCACCTTCTTGGTATTGGGCCCCCGCCTCTGCCATGAAGTCTGCTCGATGCTCTGAGGCTGCCCCAACCGACCCATAGCTAACGGCACTGTGTCACCCCCTGGAGAGGCTAGCCCATTTTACGGTATACCCCTCATAGGCCGCAGCTGGACCAACCCTACTTCCAGTGACCCGGATGCATGGAAAGCTCCAGATGGGTTATTCCGGCTATGTGGCAAAAACGCTTTCACCCAGTTCACGGCCGATCGAAAGGGCACCGGCACCACAGGAATAATCCAGCCCAGATTCTTCCTTCTGCCCAACGTCGAGGGAGGCAAATTAGGAATTCCCCTCTACCAACGCCTAAAAGGCCAGTGTGCAAGGCCTCTCAACCTAGGAGAGACACAAAATTGGCAAGGGCGTGAGTGGCTGCCCCAAAGAATCACCAAGACCTCTGGTCCTGCCACTTGGCCACGGGATGGGAGTTGGGGATACTGGACTCCCGCATACATGCTGAGCCACGTCATTAGCTAACAGGCGGTCTTGGAAATTGTCACTAGCCACCTGCCACGGCCTTGCAACTCATAAGTACCCAACAACCCCCAAAGCGTGCAGCAACTGGCCAAAATTGCTTAGCCTTAGACTGTCTGTTAGCAGAAGAAAGAGGAGTTTGCAGAAAATTCAATCGTTCCAACTGCTGCCTCCAAATAAACGATAATGGAGAGACTATAACCGACATAGTCACAAATATCCAAACGCTGGCTCGTGTTCCAGTTCAAACCTGGGAAGGCTGGAAATTAAGTAACTGGCTTAAAAACTGGTTTCCAAGCCTAGGGGGAGGATTTAAGGCTATCATAGGCGCTGCAATCCTCTTCCTGAAAACTTGCTCAATTGTCTCTTGTGCAACTCCACTGCTCATAGGGACTGTCTCCCGGTTCATTAAAACCATGGTCAAACGAAAAACAGCAGCCCACATAACAATGTTAAATCAAAATGATGCTCTTTAGCCCTAATAGGGTCGAGCATCAAAGGAGGGAATGTGGTAGGGGGCTTTTAAAAAACGTTTCAAACATACATCAGTGTCAAAATACTCCAGTTAGTTAATGCGAAACACGGTGCCCAGCACCTGTCAGTACCTGCATTTAAAGACACAAGCCCCGCCAGGCTCGGTGGCTCAGCCTGTCATCCCACGCCTTTGGGAGGCTGAGGTGAGTGGATTGCCTGAGCCCGCGGGTTCGAGACCCGCCTGGGCAGCGAGACCTCATCTCTACAATAAATCAAAAAATCAGCCGGGCGTGGTAGCGCATGCCTGTAATTCCGGCTACTGTGAAGGCTGAGGCGGAAGGATGGCCGGAGCCCGGCAGGTCGAGGCTGCGGTGGCCGGGAGCGGCCACTGCACTCCAGTCTGGGCGACAGAGTGAGACTCCAACTCACAAAAAAAAAAAAGACACAAGCCCCTTCCTGGGTAACTGTCAGCACGGCATGCTATGCTCAGCGTCTGTTGCTGAAACCTAAAACCGCAAGCTTTCGTTGTTATTCCACCATGAAGAGCCCCTTCCCCCAAGGCCAACGTGAAACATACATAAACTGAGATCCGACTGCGATCAGGGCCCAGCCTTTATGACTGGAATCTGCGGGGCCAAGCGCCGGCATTCCAGGAGTAAAGGCAGCTTCCTGCTTACCAGCCTCGGTGTCATGGCCTCTCTGATTTGTTTTCCCGCAACAGTATACCTAACCCTGTATTGTACCCCACATCTTTAAAACTAAAAATTAAAAAAAAAAAAGAGTTACACTGGTGGGAATGCAAAATAATAGAGTCACTTTGGAAACTAGTTTGACAGTTTCTTAAAAAGTTAAACATAAGGTTACCATATGATCCAGCAATTCTACACTTAGAAATCGGTCCAAGAGAAAGGTAAACCCTATGTCTACACAAGATTTGTTCTGGAACGTTCACGGCAGCGTTATTCACAATAGCCAACAACTAGAGACAACCCAACGCCCATCGACTGTTAAATGGATAAACGAGATGCGCAGACCTGGACCACGGAAGTCTCTTCGGCAGCGGAAACGTGCCCTCACCGGGGTGAGCTCAGAAACATCACGCGACGCGTCAGAAGCCCGTCACGAAAGGCAACGCACTGTTTTGTTTTAACTATATGAGACTCCCAGAAAGGACAAACTGACAGGGACAGAAAGCGGATGGCTTGGGGGTGCAGGTTGGGGGAGAGGCCTGGCTGCAAAGGAGCTGGGGGGAGGTTGGAAAGGCGGAGGGAATGTTCCAGAACTGGACTTGGGGCATGGCTGAGCAATTCTGTGGGTCTGCTGAAAGCGGCGCGTTTCGGAAAGCTGAGTTTTGTTTTCTGGACGTTGCCAGAGAGGAAAGGAAAA
>NW_007252096.1:59498-60240 GCF_000164805.1 Carlito syrichta
CGCGAGACTCCGCGGGCCTCCCGGTGCCCGCGGCGCAAAGGACAAGACGCTGAGCCGCGAAGCGCGGAAGGAAAGCAGTTCGCTTCCCGGGAGAGGCGCAGCCCGTTCGCCGAGCAGGTGCGGCCGCCGGCCTCCCTGCCGGCTGTAGCCACGTTCACGCCTCTCCCGGTGCTGAAGACCCCGGGCCGAGCGTTGCTGGGCACGTCGCGTGCCACACAGAACAGCAGCGGCAGGAGCCTCGACGCCGAACGCCGGACCCTCAGCGTCTCGGCCACCCCCTGCGGGAGCGGCCCGCGCCTCGGCGTCTAAAGTCCCCCGCTTCTTTCCGCTCCCTGCGCACAGACGCGGGGGGCACACGAGCCGGCGGTGCCCCCGGTGCCACGCATCCTCCCGAGGCCTCCAGAGTGGGGCTCCACGGGGCAGGGCCTGGGCGTGCTCACGACGGCGTCCGGGCCTGAAGCATCGCCTAGCGCCTAGTGGGCGCTCAATCCACGCTCAGTGAGTGGCGGCCAGGGGCGTGCCCGGGCAGCGGCGGAGAGAAGCGAGCGAACCGCAGGCAGCCGTGGTTTGCACAGGCTTTAGCCCCACGAGATCCCCGGGCTGCGGAGCCGGGGTCGGGATGCCCGGGCGGATGTCCCGGGACCCCGTGTGCCCGCGGCCGAGCGCGAGCCGGGACGACCACGGCGCCGGCAGCGCCTCGCGCGCGTCCCAGGGGCAGCGCTGAGCCCGCCGCCCTCCGCGG
>NW_007252096.1:60323-72879 GCF_000164805.1 Carlito syrichta
GGGCCGCTCGGCGGGGTGGCGGCGGAGCAAGACGGGTGGAGCGCCCAGGGCTGCGGGGAGCGACAGGCGAGGGGGCCGTGAGCAGGCGAGGAGGAGGCGGGGGAGGCCGGCGAGGGCATCTTGGCGGTGACGACGAGCTCGCGCCCCTTTCCGCGTGCGGAACGGCCCTGCCTGCGTCTTGGGTGAGAGCGCCTCTTCGCAGGTTCTGCCGTCAAGAAAAATCCGCCCTTTCCTGTTTGTGGAGGTTTGCGAGCTCTCGTGTATTCCAGTTCCCGCGCTTTGTGAAGAGTCCCCCGGCTTGTGGCTTGTCCTTGCATTCCTTCAGCTCGTCTTTTGAGGAGCAAAAGTCTTACACCCCGATTAGGTCCATGGTAGCAGTCTGGCCTCTTACGCTTCTGTGTTTGACTTTCATGTCTGTGATCTGTTCTGAGTTCATCTTTATATAGAGTCTGAGTGTGAGAGCCAAGCTTCTATTTCTTGCCTATGGAGATCCAATTATTCCAGAAATATTTGTTGAAATGCTGTCTTTTCTCCACTGCACTGTCTTTGGGGCTTTGTCAGAAATCAGTAGTCCGTGTGTGTGTCTATTTTTGATCTGTTTGTCTACCTTTATGCCAATACCGTGCTGTTGTGATTGCTATAGCCATATGATAATCCTTGAAATCAGAGAGTGTTAGTCTACCAAATTTGTCATTTTGTAGAGTAGTTTTGGTTCATCTACATCCTTTGTGATTCCATGTGGATTTGAAAATCAACTTGTCAATTTTTGCTGAAAAAAATCTTGCTAAAATTTTTCTTGGAATTACAATGAATCCGTAGATCAATTTCAAGAGAATTTATATCATTACAAGATTGAGTCTTCCAGCTACTGAGTAAGGTGTATCTGCCTGTTTATTTATGTTGGCTTTCATTACTCTCAGCACTATCATGTTGTCTTCAGGGTGTGGGCTATCGCATCTTCTATTAAAAATTTTTACTTTTTGCGCTACTGTAAATGTTATTTTAACTTTCTGATTTTTCATACTTGCCTACAGACATTGGATTTTTACATTTTGGTTTTTTTAAACTTCAATAGCTTCAGGGGGTACAAATGGTTTTTGGTTACATGGATGCACTATAGTAGTGACGAAGTCTGGGCTTTGAGTGTACCCACCACCCCCGCCTTTGCACATTGTACCCAACAGGTGATTTTTCATTCCTACTCCCTTCCCACCTTCCCCTTCCTCTGAGTCTCCAGTGTCCATTATGCCATTCTATATGCCTCTGTACATTCTTAGTTTAGTTTCCACCTGTAAGTGGAAACATACAGTATTTGACTTTCCCTTCCTATGTTATTTCACTTAAGATGATGGCTTCCATTCCATCCAAGTTGCTGCAAAGCTATTACTTCATTCTTTTTTATGACTGAATAGTATTCCATGATGTGTGTGTGTGTATCACATTTTCATTATCTACTGATCAGTTGATGGTATTTAGATTGATTACACTTCTTTGCAATTGTGAATTGTGCTGTAATAAGCATACTAATGCAGGTTCTTTTGGGTAGATACCAAGTCGTGGAATTGCTGGATCAAATGGTAGATCTACTTTTAGTTACTTTAAAAATCTCCATTCTGATTTCCATAGAGGTTGTGCTAATTTACACTCCCACTAACAGTGTATAAGCATTCCTTTTTCACTGCATCTGTGCCAACATCTATTTTTAAATTTTTTTTTAAATGGTCATTCTGACTATTGCAAGGTGGTATCTCATTGTGGTTTTAATTTGCATTCCCTTGATAATTAGTGGTTTTGACCATTTTTTCATATGTTTGTTGACCCTTTTGATATCATTTGCCCACTTTTTAATGGGATTGTTTCCTTTTCTCTTGCTGATTTGAGTTCTTTATAGATTATGGATATTAGTCCTTTGCCAGATGTATAGTTGTGAATCTCTTCTCCCATTCTGTAGGTGCCTATACTCTGTTGATTATTTCTTTTGCTGTGCAGAAGCTTTTTAGTTTAATTAAGTCCCACTTGCTTCTTCTTCTTCTTATTATTATTATTATACATTTGCTTTTGAGGTCTTATTCATAAATTTTTTGCATATGCTGATGTCCAGAAAAGTTTTTCCTAGGTTTTCTTCTAAGATGTTTATGGTTTCAGGTCTGACATTTAAGTCTTTAACTCATTTTGAGTTAATTTTTATATATGGTTAGAGATAGGGATCAAGTTTCATTTTTCTACATGTAGCTATCTAATTTCCCCAGAACTATTTGTTGAATAGGGTGTTCTTTCCACAGTGTATGTTGTTGGTTGCTTTGTCAAAGATCAGTTAGTTTTAAGTATTTGGGTTTATTTCTCTTTTTTCCCCCTTTTTGTTTATTTATTTATTTTTCTTTTTAATTTTTTATTTTAAATACGTGAGGTACAATTCAGGGATAGGTATACGAATGTTCATTACTCAGGTACCCTTGTTAATGAGGTGCACACCCCCGCCGCCCCCCCCCCAGCAGTTTCCCACTATTGTCAATCACACCCTCGCCCTCTCCTGGCAGTTTCCCACTACTAATCCCTTTCTTATAGTATTACAATAGTTGTTCACGGTCCGCTTATGAGTGAGAACATGGGATACTCGGTTCTTTGTTTCTGTAATAGATCACTCAGTATTATAGCCTCTAAGTCCATCCAGGTTGCTGCGAAGTTCATAATTTTGTCCTTCTTTATGGCTGCGTAATATTCTATCATATATATGTACCACATATTTTTATTCAGTCTTCTTTCAATGGGCAGCACAGTTGGTTCCATGTTTTTGCTATTGGAAATAATGCTGCAATAAACATGCGTGTGCAGGTATCTTTTTCATAGAGTGCTTTGAGTTCCTCTGGGTATATTCTCAGTAGGGGGATTGTGGGGTCGTATGGGAGGTTGATTTTTAGATCTTTTAGGAATCGCCACACTGTTTTCCACAGAGGCTGTACTAGTGTAGAGCCACCAACAGTGGCTCACCAACAGTGTAGAAGTGTTCCCGTTTCACTGCATTCTCTCCAGTGTCTATCGTTTTTTGAGTTATTGATGATGGCCATCCTGACTGGAGTTAGGTGGTAGCTCAGTGAGGTTTTAATTTGTATTTCTTTGATGACTAGTGAGGCTGAGCATTTTTTCATGTATCTGTTGGCTGCTCATATGTCTTGATTCTCTATTCTATTCTGTTGGTCCATGAGTCTGCTCTTGAACCAGTACCATGCTGTTTTGGTTACTACAGCCTTGTAATATAATATGAAGTCAGGTAGTGTGATGCCTCCAGCTTTGTTCTTTTTGCTTAGGATTGCTTTGAGGATTCTGGCACTTTTTTGGTTCCATATGGATTTTAGGATTGTAGTTTCTAATTCTGTGAAATTGAAATGACATTGGCAATTTGACAAGAATTATGTTGAATCTATAGATTATTTTGTGTAATATGGTCACTTTAACAATGTTAATTCTTCCAATCCATGAGCATAGGATGTTTCTCCATTTGTTTGTGTACTCTACAATTCACTTCATTGTTTTTCTTGTAGAGAAACATAGTTCTTCTTGTAGAGATCTTAGAACATTGGATTTTTGGATATTGATCTTATACTCTGCTGCCTTGCTAAACTTAATTATTATTTTTAGCAACTTTTGGGGGATTACAACAGATTTTCTACTGAGACAATCATGTTGCTAGTAAATAGGTCTTCCCTTCTGATCTGGATTCCTTTTATTTCTTTTTCTTGCCTGATTGCTCTGGAACCTCCAGTTTATTGTTAAATAGAAGTGGTAAGAGTAGATATTCTTGTTTTGTTTATGGTCTTAGGAAAAAGCAATTCCATTTTTCACCATTAAGTATGACATTAGTTGTAGTTTTTTTCTAGAAGTTTTTAATCAAATTGAAGAAGTTTCTTTTATCCCTGGATTTCTGAGTGTTTTTTACCTGAGTGTTGAATTTTTGTTAAATGCTTTTTCTGCATTTTAATGATGATCATTAATGATGATTAAAGCAAATTACATTAATTAGTTTCTTTTTTTTTTTTTTTTTGAGTTGGAATCTCACTCTGTCGCCCAGACTGGAGTGCAGTGGCCGCTCCCGGCCACCGCAGCCTCGACCTGCTGGGCTCCGGCGATCTTTCCGCCTCAGCCTTCCGAGTAGCCGGAATTACAGGCGTGCGCTACCACGCCCGGCTGATTTTTTAATTTATTTTAGAGATGAAGTCTCGCTGCCCAGGCGGGTCTCGAACCCGCGGGCTCAGGCAATCCACTCACCTCGGCCTCCCAAAGGCGCAGGATTACAGGCTGAGCCACTGAGCTGGGCTTAATTAGTTTCTTAATGTTAAACTAATTCTGCATTTTTGGGATGAATCTTATTTGATCACAATGTATTATCCTTTTAATATATTGTTGAACTTGATTCGCCAGTATTTTGTTTTGTATTTTTTCATTTATATTCACAAGGGATATTGGGTAGTAGCTTCTTTTTTTTTTTTCTTCTTGTAATGTCTTTCTCTGGTTCAGATAGGATAATACTGCCTTCATAGAATTAGTTGAAAAGTATTATCTCTCTCATTTTTGAGAAGAGATTGTTTAGAATTGTTCCTATTTCTGCCTTAAAATTTGATAGAATTTACCAGTGAAGCCATAAATGTCCTTTATGGCAAGAATATGAGCTACAAATTTAATTTCCATAATAGAGATAAGGATGTTTTGGCCTTCTATTTTTTTCTTGGGTGAGCTTTGTTATTTTGTTTCTTTTAAGAGATTTATCCATTTCATCAAGATTGTTGAATTTTTTGGCATGAAGTTGGGATAGACCCTTATTATCCCTTGAGTATCGATAGAGTCTGTGGTGTGTCACCTCTAAATTCTGATTTTTTTTCATTTACTATTTGTTATAGAGACATGGGGTACAAGTGAGAATTAACTACATAAGTAGGCTGCACGCCGATGAAGTGTGGGCATCTAACTGGCCCTTACCCCCCCGGCGGTAGACCAGGTGCCCTTTGTGTTGTCACGTGGCTCCCATCCCTCCCCTTCTCCCTCCCTCCCCCCCCCCCCCCCCCCCCAGCAGTGCCCGGCAACTGCTAATTCCACCCTTGTGCTAACATGACTAGTGATCAGGGCTCATGTGCTATTTAGTTCTTTGTTTTTGTGATAGTTCACTTAGTGTGAGGGTCTCCAGCTCCATCTCAGTTGTTGCGAAGGCCATGATTTTCTTCTTCTTTATGGGTGTGTAAGACTTCACCGTGTATATGTACCACGTTTTCTTTATCCAGCCCACTTTCAGTGGGCAGAAGTGTTGGTTCCAAGTTTTTGCTATTGTGAAGAGTGTGACAATAAACACGAGTGTGCAGGTGTTTTCTTGGTAGAGTTATTATGTTCCTGTGGGTATATTCCCAGGAGAGGGATTACTGGATCATATGGAAGGTCAATTTTTAGTTTTTTTTAGGAATCACCACACTGTTTTCCATAGAGGTTGAATTAGCTTGCATTCCCATCATAGTGTAGAACTGTTCCCTTTTCTCCACAGCCACGCCAGCACCTATTGTTTTTTGATTTATAGCCATCTTTACTGGAGTTAGGTGGCATCTCAATGTGGTTTTGATTTGCATTTCTCTGATGATTAGTGAGGCTGAGCGTTTTTTCATGTGTCTGCTGGTTGCTCATATGTCATCTTTTGAGAAGGTTCTGTTTCTGTCCTTTGCCCACTTTTTAATGGAGTTGTTAGATTTTTTCCTTTCACTTCATTTGAGTTAGATTCTGATTATTGATCATTTGTCTTCTCTTGTTTTGTTGTTGTTTTCCTGGGCAGTATGGTTAGAGGATTGTCAATTTTATTGATCAACTCAAATCAATAAGTTTTTGTTGCATTGCTTTTCTCTATGTTTTTGTGTTGCAGTCACTGGATTCTACTTTACTCTTTATAATATGTTTTTATCTGTTTAGTTTGGGTTTACTTTCCCTTTCTTTTTTACTTTCTTAAGATGGGAGCTGAGGTAATTGACTTGACGTCATTTCTTTCTTTCCAATATTGGCATTCAAAGCTATAAATGCCTCCCTGTTCCTGCTTTACCAGCATCCTCTAAGTTCTAATGCTGCATTTTCATTTCATTAAATTAAAATAATTCTTTGAGAAGCTTAGCTCCTGGCCACAATAGTATGTGTGGTCTTTCAGATGTGAACATAGTCAATCAGAAGGCTTTGCCTGGCAGGTCTCATAGCAGAAAGCTGCACACTACACACCAGATTTGGGGCACAGACAGGCACTGCAGTTTTCTGCAGGTAGTTGTAGTCAAGGACTCAGGACACCCTGGGTCAGTCATGCTTGCATGCATGCCTGCATTCCTTGCCCAGGTACCTCCGTTCAGCGGTCTCCTTATTGGGGGCCTGGATGGGGACACTTTCACCACTTTGGCTCATGGTTCTTCCACTCCTGGCCCTTCGCCCTCTCCTTCCTCCCAGGCCTGGGGGTCTGACATACACTGGTGGCAGCACCGAAGACTTCTTTCTTCCCCAAAGGGATCCAGTCTCCTCCCAGTCGAGGACTTCCAGGTCTCTAATTTGGATAAGAGGTTCCAAATTCCTACTATGGTGACTCTGTCAGGTCTCTGTCCTTAGAACTAGCATTTTCTCCTCATTATGTATATCAGTTTCTTAGTAGACTTCCCATCCATTTCATTCCCAGGGGCCCCATAACGTTTCATCACCATCACATGTCTTGCTGCTCAAGGTAAGTACCCCCACCTTGTCTCTAGATGGCCCAGTACCACTGCCTGTCCTCTCCTCCTCCAGAATCCAGTTCATCTCACTGACATCTGGGGGGGCAAATGCATGGCAGCATCTCCAGCCATTCCCTCCAGCCTGCAGAGGACAGTCACCACAGGACCTTTTCACGTATGCCAGTGTTCCCTTCACCCATGCATTTCTTAATACCTTGGTGAAGAGGATGCCTGTGGACCTTCCTTAGTGGGAGACAAACAAAAACAGAAATAATGCTATGGAGACACCCTGAGAATCGGGACTGTGGTGGAGGGGCCCTTGGCGTCATGGGGAGTGTCTCCAGCTAGTTGGTCAGTGCCAGAGAAAGGAGGGAGACGAAGAAGTGCTGACTTCCCTCTTCTCTCACTTCAGCCTCCACTGGAAACCCCCCACGGTCCAAGCCTAGCCAAGGAGATGCATGCTGGAGGGAGCAAGCTTGAGTGACACGCAGCAAGACAGAGGTAAGTGGAGAGGGGATCTGTGGGCAGGTGGAGGAGATGTGGGAGAAGCAAAAGGAGGAGACGCGCGAATAGTGTGAGGCCTCGCCAAGACCACGCTTGCTCGCGTTGTTCTACCAATGTTTCACTTACTAAATGAATTTAGCCATCCCAAGAATTCTGCAGGGTAGGGCTATCATTATCTCTTTCCTACCAGGGAGGAAACTGAGGTTAAACTCTTCCAAAGTCTGCATTCACATTCAGAAAAGAAAGTTCAGCATCATACACTGAACCAAGAGTCAAGATACTTTCAAATAGCATTCCAACAGACATATTATAAAGGACCAGCTCATTTCATGCCTTTTTAATTTGACCTAAAGTGCCGGGTAGCTTTGGGGTCAGCACATCTCTGTTCAGTTACGTGTTGAAAAATATGCCAGGGTGGCCGGGCTCGGTGGCTCAGCCTGTAATCCTGCGCTTTGGGAGGCTGAGGTGAGTGGATTGCCTGAGCCCGCGGGTTCGAGACCTGCCTGGGCAACTTGGCAAGACCTCATCTCTACAATAAACAAAAAAAGCAGCCGGGCGTGGCAGCGCGCGCCTGTAGTTCCAGCTACTTGGAAGGCCGAGGCAGAAGGATCGCTGGAGCCCAGCGGGTCGAGGCTGCGGTGGCCAGGAGCGGCCACTGCACTCCTGTCGGGGCGACAGTGAGACTCCCACTCAAAAAAAAAAAAGAAAAATACCCCAGGGTCAGGGAAGAAGCAAGGGAGCAGAATAGACGCCCACAGGGAACGAGAGACCGTGTGACCCCTAAGTCGCAGCCCTGCTGGCCACTTGCAACTGGTATTTCCTCAGGCAGAGCCCTCAAGCCCCAACCACGCTTTGCTTCTGCCAGATGCCGCTTTGTCCTTTCAATAAACCTGCCTGAGTTTAAGCTGCCCGGAGTTTATTTCTCCTTCGTCGTCAACACAACTCAAGTGGAACACTCTCCACTGAACCGTGAGCACTGCCGTCAGGCCCCACCCTGCTTCGGCCCCACCGTCTCCCTTGCAGGCTGAGGAGGAGAAGGAGGCGCAGAATCACCTCCAAATTCTCCTCTGGCTCCGACATTCTGTCACTCTGGTTTCTTTTCAACTGCGTTGTGTTTGGAAACACACATCCTAAAGTAGCCAGGCAAAAAACCTTTGTCTGCGGTGTCCAGGCATTCCCGGGAGTATTTCAGATGAGAGGCTTTTGGGTTGCTCTACTCACGAACAGTGAACCCCCTCTATGACCATCTGTTTCACGGCCAAATGTTTGCTCATTCGATCTGTACATAAAGGGAGGAGACAGGCCGCAAACTGGCATGTTATTAAGTGTGTTATCTTGAAAAGGATACTAAGACAAGCCTGTGCAATTAAACCATCAGTTTGATTAATTTTAAGCCTAACTCAATGAAGGATGCCCATAAAATTCTTATCTAAAGAATGTTTAGGAAATTGTTGGACAAGGGACGTCATCATTCAAAGACATAGGAAGAAGTCTTCTCAGCTAAGCATGTGGTATAAATTAGAGACCAAGATGAACAAAGAACCCATCTCTGCCCTGGAAAACTCCCTGTATTTGAATCCACACCTTGACCGACATGTTTAAATTTGATGCTGCTTCTTAGCATCAGGACTGCATTCCTAACTATAAAATCTTGCCAAAACCTGGGTTTCTCCAGATACGTTGTTTTGGTTGACCATCCTTATCCTCAAGGGCTACCAAGAAGGGACATAGAATTTCTTTACCTCCCCCATGGGCACAGGACTTGGTCCCAGTGAGACACTTCCCTACAAGTAGCCCCAGGGCTCCCTATTCCCTAATAACGTGAGTACCCCCTGTGGTCTGACAGGAGCTCATGACGCTCACAGGATTCCTTATACAACTAACTTCCTTCCCAAAGCCAAATTCATGGTGGTGGTGGAGAGAGGTGTCCCTGTATCCCATGTTCATGTCCCCGAATTCACCAGCCATGTCTCTGGTTAGAAAGATTTACATGCATATGAAGAGGCTTCCTTGGAAGTAGCAAAAACTTTTTACCCTTTATACACTAATGCTGGGACTGTACAAAGGTATAAACACCTTGGGGAAAAGCCTAGTAGGTTTTTATAAAACTAAAGAACTACCTACCCAATGATTCAGTCATTCCTAGGCATTTATCTAAGATAAATTTAAAAATATGTCTGGCTGGGCGCAGTGGCTCAGCCTATAATCCCAGCACTTTGGGAGGCTGAGGCAAGAGGATTGCCTGAGCCTAGGGATTCAAGACCAGCCTGGGCAACTTAGTGAGACCTCATCTCTACAATAAGTCAAAAAATAAGCTGGGCATGGTAGCACGCACCTGTAGTCCAGCAGGTCAAGGCTGCGGTGGCCATGAGTGTGCCACCGCACTCCAGCCTGGGCAACAGAGAGAGACTCCAACTCAAAAATAATAAAAAATAAATACAGCATATGTCCACAAAATAATTCATACAAGAATGTTCATAACAGCTTTATTAGGAACAGCAGAAACTGAAAACATTCAAGTATCTGTCAATATGAGAACAGATCTATAAACTGTGATGTATTCATTAAATGGAATAACTGATCCACAAAACAATATGGATAACTCTTAAAAACATTTTATCAAGTGAAAGGAGTCATACACAAAAGAATACATACTCTTTAATTCTACTGATAGAAGTAGAATACATGTTCTTTCATTCTACTGATAAGGAAGAAGACAGGACAGTAGTTGCCTATGGATGGAGTAGAAATTTACTAGGCAGGGACACGAGAAATTTTCTTGGTTGATGAACATCTTCTGTGTCTTCATGTGAATTTGTCAAACCTCATCTAATGTATACTAATGATCTGAGCATGTCGTTTGTAAGCTTTATCTCCAAAAAAAAAAAATCTGCAGGTAAATATTGAACTGTAGTAAAGGATATGAATGCTGAAGGATTTAGAAGGGAGTGTACTAACATCAGCAGTCTCTCTTACATGCATCGAAAAGGTCAGATGAATGAATGCGTGGATTAGGAGATGGTTAAATGCATAGATAAGCGATAGAACAAGGCGAGTAAATAGTAATACTAGAATCTAGGGGATGAGCATATCAGTAAGTGCATCCCGCCTTCGTAAAGGTTTTTCAGCCTTATGTTTGAAAGTTTCTGCAGTAACGAAGCGCGGGCCTTTCAGTGCCCATGGTTGATCCCTACTGCCACATCCTCACACAGAAACTTCCTCGGCTTTCTCTTTCTGGCTCTGGATGTTCCAGGACCCAGGCTAAGGCCACTGAAACAATGAAGGCACACCCTGGGACCCATCAGCAACCGTTCCCACTCCCAGAGGCTCGGATGGCAGAGCACATCCACTGCTCCCCCTTGAAATCACGTACCACAAGGCCTCCCTCTCTGTATGCGGCGCTACATAATACGAAATCCAACTACCCACCGCTTTGCAGAGTACCTGAAACATCATCCCGTGTGATCAAGTTTCCCTCAGCCAGAAAACATGAAGTCCACCCATTTGTTGCCTTTATTTACTTTTTATTTTTATTTTTTTGGAAATGCAGGTAAGAACTTTATTTTATTTTATTGATTTTATTTTTTATTATAAGGAGGTGGGGTACAATTCAGGGTTAGGTATACAAACGATGATTATGCAGGGACTCTTGTTGATGAGGTGGGCCTTCCCTCCCCTGGCAGTTTCCCTCAACAGCCAGTCCCACCCTGCCTCCCCTGACAGTTTCCCACTACTGCCAATCCCTTTCTTATAATATTATAATTGTTCAAGGTTCACTTATGAGTGAGAACATATGGTACTCTGTTCTTTGTTTCTGTGATAGATCACTGAGTATGATCGACTCCAAATCCATCCAAGTTGCTGCGAAGTCCACATGTTTATCCTTCTTTATGGCTGTGTATTGTATATTATATATATGTTCTATTTTTTTTTTATTCAGTCCAGCTTCAATGGGCAGCATGGCTGGTTCCATGTTTTTGCTATTGTGAATAGAGCTGCAACAAACATACGTATGCAGGTATCTTTTTTGTGGAATGATTTGAGCTCCTATGGGTATATTCCCAATAACGGAATTATTGGGTCACATGGAAGGTCAATTTCTAGTTCTTTCAGAAACCGCCACACTATCTTCCAAAGAGGTTGTACTAGTCTGCATTCCCACCAGCAGTGTAGAAGTGTTCCTTTTTCTCCAAATCCTCAACAGCATCTGTTGTTGTTTGTTTTATTAATGACAGCCCTTCTTACCGGGATTAGGTGGTTTCTCAATGTGGTTTTGATTTGCATTTCTCTGATGATTAGCGAGACTGAGCACTTTTCCATGTGTCTGTTGGCTGCCCATATATCTTATTTTGAGGCGTGTTTGTGCATGTCTTCTGCCCACTTTTTAATGGGGCTGTTTGTTTTTTTCCTTTTGGTGCATTTGAGTTCCTTGTAGACCCTAGATGTTAGGCCTTTGTCAAATACACAGTTGGCAAATATTTTTTCACATTCTGTGGGCTGTCTCCCCATTTTCTTGACTTATTTTGCTTTGCAGAAGCTTTTCAGATTGATGAGGTCCCGCTTGTCTATCTTATCTCTTATGGTATGGGCACTTGGGGTTTTGATCAGGAATTGGTTGCCAGTTCCAATTTCCATAAGGGTGTATCCTGCATTTTCTAAGATTCTTATAGGTTGAGGTTTTACATTTAGGTCTTTGATCCATTTAGAGTTAATTTTTGTTTATAGTGATAGGTAGGGGTCCTGTTTCAATCTTCTGCAAGTGATCAGCCAGTTTCCCTGCACCATTTACTGAATAGGTTCTCCTCTTCCCAGTGGTTGTTGTTGGCGGCTTTGTCAAAGATGAGTTGGTTGAGAAATTGAGATTTTGCTTTCGGAATCTCTATCCTCTTCTATTGGCCTATATGCCTGTTCTTGTACCAATACCAGCCTGTTTTGATTACTGTAGCCTTATAGTAAAGCTTGAAGTCTGGAAGTGTGATACCTCCTGCTTTGTTTCTTTTGCTAAGGATTATTTTGACTATTCCTGGTCACTTATGTTTCCATATGAATTTCTGTATTGTCATTTCCAGGTCTGAGAAGAATAATGTTGGAAATTTAATGGGCATTGCGTTGAATCTGTAGATTGCCTTTGGTAGAATGGACATCTAAACAATGTTGATTCTTCCTATGCATGAGTATGGAATATTTTTCTATTTGTTTGTGTCTTCTTTTTTTTTTTCCTTTTTTTTCTTATTAAACATATTTTTTATTATAAAATTGTGGGGTACAGTTAAGGGTTAGGTATACAAATGTGCATCGTTCAGGCACCCTTGTTAATAAGGGGTGTCTCCCCATCCCCA